>NC_068987.1:54520773-54522296 GCF_001194135.2 Octopus bimaculoides | reverse complement strand
AAACAGTTGAATGGAATAATAAAATATATGATTATTAGTTTCACTGGCATGCAGCCACCCTCCAATAATAATAATAGTAGTAATGATGACGACGACGATGATGATGTCTCTGATAATAACAAGGATAATAATGATAAGAATGATGATGGTTTCTAATTTAGGTTTGAGGCCAACAGTTTGGGAAGATACTGTCAGCCCTGGCATATCACTTGTACTTTATTTTATTGACTCCAAAAGGATGAAAGTAAAGTTGATCTTGGTTGGATTTGAACTCAGAATGTAAAAAAAATATCACAGAGCACTTTTACACCTACTCCAATGATTCTACCAGATCACTCCCTTTAATAACTACGACTAATTTAGGCATGAAGCCAGTAGCTGTGAGGGGACAGGATCAGTAGATATCCTTGACCTCAGCACTTAATTGCTACAATATTGTATCAACCCAAGAGGAGTGAAAAGTGAAGTTGACCTTGGCAGGATCTGAACTCAGAATGTAAAGAGCAGGTGTAAATATTGGAAGGTATTAGTTTTCAATGCTCTACTGATTCTGCCAGCTCACCCCCGTAAATGTTGTTTCTAATTTAACTCTTTAGCATTAAGTTTTCTTTGTCGAATGTAAATGCTTACTAATATACATAGTTTCGAATTAATCATGCATTATCTAGTGGTTTCAAGATTTCAATGATGTGATTGTTTATTTTTACCATTATGTTGTAGAGTAGGTGTGAGATGTTAGATCTGGTCAGTTTGAACTTAAAACTGGCAGAATATTTTGCCCAGAAGGCGGTGAGCTGGCAGAAATGTTAATGCTTAGCGGTATTTCGTCTGCCACTACATTCTGAGTTCAAATTCTGCCGAGGTTGACTTTGCCTTTAATCCTTTTGGGGTCGATTAAATAAGTACCAGTTACACACTAGGATCGATATAATCAGCTTAATCCGTTTGTCTGTCCTTGTTTGTCCCCTCTGTGTGTAGCCCCTTGTGGGCAGTAAAGAAATAAGAAACCTTAATATGCCAGGTGAAATGCTTAGCAGTATTTTTTCTGCCTTTACGCTCTGAGTTCAAGTTCCGAGGTCGACTTTGCCTTTCATCTTTTTGAGGTTGATAAATTAAGTACCAGTTGCATACTAAGGTCGATCTAATCAACTGAACCCCTCTCCCAAAATTTCAGACCTTGTGCCTTGAGTAGAAAAGAATATTTTGGCCAGATATCGCCAGTTTAAATGCTAAAGAGATAAGCCAGATATCGCCAGTTTAAATGCTAAAGAGATAAGCCCAAAGCCTGAAATTTTGAGATGAGGAGGTTAGTCACTTAAACTTAGCCCAGTACTTGACATTTTATCAACGATGGAGAAATGAAAACAAATGTTGATCTAGGTGGGAATTGAACTCAAAACTTAAAATCCCGACTCAAATACCTCAAAAATTTTTTAGAACATTGACAATTCTGTGGTGCCCCAGCATAGCCACAGCTCATGAGCTGAAACTAGATAAAATGAAAAAAAAAAAAAAAAAAAAAA
>NC_068987.1:54512639-54520443 GCF_001194135.2 Octopus bimaculoides | reverse complement strand
ACACACACACACACACACACACACACAATGGGTTTCTTTCAGTTTCTGTCTACCAAATCCACTTACAAGGCTTTGGTCAGCCTGAGGCTATAGCTGAAGCTCAAGGTGTCACACATTAGGACTGAACCTAGACCCATGTGGTTGGGAAGCAAGCTTCTTACCACACAGCCATGCTTGTTACTTGACAGTTTTATAGTTTCCAGAAGAAAGGTAAGTAAAGTTGACCAGGACAGGATTTGAACTCAAAATGCAAGTAACTCTTATCAAATACTGCTGGTTCCATTGAAATAGTGTTCATATGGAACCATATCCCAAATGGAATGCAAATTGTTCTGCCATACTTGCCCAAAGCAGTCCTAATGGTCAATACTTCTCCAGAAATCTCAAACCTCAAAAGTAAATCTGAGTGGATTTGCATTATTGAACATATGCTGGGGTAGTAACAAAAACGAAATACTACAAGGCATTTTGTTCAAAGCTCAGTTGATTTTGCCAACTAATTACAGAAACAACTACAACAATTATATCAGTTATTAACCCGTTTGCTACCATATTTCCAAAGAAATATACTGCTTATGCTTTTTCAATTAATTTTGAAAATAATCCAGAAACCACCTGGGTTTAGTATAAATAACTGACTTCTTCATTATTAACAATGGACTTCGTTGCATCATTGAACAAAAGATTCTTACATCAAATTACAGTGAAAGCCTTCAATTTAAATATTAATGCTTTAAAATGTTGGGGTTTTATAATCACAGATATGGAAGCAGTCCCGAGTGGCTTGACATCAAAGAAATTTATCTATAGCTTTTAATGGAATAAAGTAGGTGATGCCTGAATTAAGGAGGTGAGATAGGCGAAACTAACAAAAAACAAAAACAAAAAAAAACAAAAAGCAAAAAAAGTAAACCAAAGAAAAGAAGGAAAACCAAAAATTAATCAGGGTTTTTAAAAGAGGTATGTACATGATCATACTAATATGCATTTAGCTGTATTGGTAAAACTTGCTGTGATAAATGTATATTCGTAATGATTGCAATCTCTCATGTACATAATATACACTTGTATTTAGGATAAAATTAAAGTGTGTGTGTGTGTTTGTGTGTGTGTGTGTGTGTGTCTGTGTGTGTGTGTGTGTGAAGTGGGGAGATTAGCTTTTAATCAGTGTTACTCTGGTCCATTGATAATTAGTTCTTTCTAATTAAGCCATTTATGCTACTTGTGGTAGTTAATCTTGTCTCACCATGTCGTCATTATACATATCCATTTCACTGATAAACATTTGATAGATTTCTGGAACACAGTTCCAGAATGATACATCATTAAGTAATATTGGCGACCGCCATCAGCATCACCATAGCTGAACATACTTCCATGGAAGACTGGAAATGAATGGCATCACTTATATGACGATGACACTTATTTAAAACTATCATGCTATGTCAAGACTAGAAGCACAAGCACATACACACATATATACATACACATATGTGTCTGTGTATGTGTTGTGCGTACCATTGTGTAAACACCGTGTGATGGTTGTAAATGAACCTCACCATTATACAAGCGGTGTTGTGTGTTTCCTGTCTTCTGTGAAAAACTTATCAGGCTATGGGCAATATTACCTTACTGGGAAACAGATGAGGGTTGGTGACAGGAAGGGCATCCATCCATTGAAAAATCTGCCTCAATACATTCTGTCTGACGCATGCCAGCATAGAAAAGTGAACATGAAATGATGATGATGATGAGGATGATGATGATGATGATGAGAGAATTGTTAGCATGCTGGACGAAATGCTTAGCATTTATTTTGCCAATTGCTACATTCTCAGTTCAAACTCTGCCGAGGTAGACTTTGCTTTTCATCCTTTTGGGGTCAATAAATTAAGTATTGGTGAAACTCTGGGTTGATGTAATTAACTAGTCCTCTCCCACCAAATTTCATGCCTTGTGCCTTTACTAGAAAGGATTATATATCATATCACAACATCTTCATTCAAACACCATGGTGCTTCTATGAATAAGGATGTCTTGCTATGGTCATAACATTTTTCTTTGAACTGCTAGGCTTTAGAACTCACTTCCATCTCATTGTTTTCCTCCTTTTTATAATTTGAACTCTTTCAAGACTTCCTAATTATATACATACATACATATATGTGTGTGTATATATCTACAGGAGCGCTCTGTCGGTTACAGCGGTGAGGTTCCCAGCTGATATGATCAACAGAACAGCTTCCTCATGAAATTAATGTGCAAGTGGCTGAGCTCTCCATAGACATGTGTACCCTTAATGTAATTCTCAGGCAGATTCAGTGTGACACAGAGTGTGACAAGGCTGGCCCTTTGAAATACAGGTACTATTCATTTTTGCCAGCTCAGTGGACTGGAGCAAGGTGAAATAAAGTGTCTTGCTCAAGGACACATTGTGTCGCCGGGAGTTGAACTCATGATCTTATGATTGTCAGCTGAATGCCTTAACCACTAAGCCACGTACCTTCATGCAACACACACACACACACACACACACACACACATACACATATACACACACACATGCCAAACCAGACTGGAACCTGGTGTAGCTCTCTGGCTAACCAGTTCCAGTCAAACCATCTAACCTATGCCAGCATGGAAAACAAACAGTAAATGATGATGATGATGATGATGATGATGATGATGATGATGATGATGATGATGATATAATAATGTGTGTGTGTGTGAGCGGGTATTGTCATTATCATCATTTATCATCCGTTTTCCATGCTGGCATAAGTTGGATGATTTTATCGGAGCTTGTAAGGCTGGGGGCAGCAGTAGGCTCCATTGTCTGTTCTAGCATGATTTCTATGGCTGGATGTCCTTCCTAATGCCAACCTCACCACAGGGTGTATGGAGTACATTTTATGCTGCACTTGTTCTTTTATATATATATTAATAGTAATAGTATAGGGAGATGTATTTGCATAGCAAATGACCTAATCTGAGATCGTGTGCTGGAACAAAAACAATTGCAGCGTGGAAGGTGTTTATAAGCCATTTAAAATAACACACAAAAACCGTTAGATTCACTTCAAAATTTAAATTTAATTTGTCAAAATATTTTCGTCGCTCTGAGACCACGACCTGTTCACTGACCAAATTCCGTGCTGCATCTGAGAAAGTAACTGTTAGTTCATGATATATATGTACATATGTATGTGTGTATGTATGTATGTATGCATGTATGCATGTATGTATGTATGTATGTATGTATTTATGTATGTGTACATGTGTGTTCATATGCATCTGTGTACATGCATGTGCATGTGTGCATGCCTATATGCATGTATGTATGTATGTATGTAAGTATGCATGTATGTACTCATGTAATATTATATATATATATATATATATTAATAGTAATAGTACGACAACAAAAGGATGAACGAAACCTCGATATTATGTAAATAGAGGAATTGTCATATATTATATTACAGATACACACACACACACACACACACACACACACACACACACACACACACTCAACTAGTTTCTTTCAATTTCCTTCTATCAAATCCACTCAAAAGGCTTGGGTCAACCTGAGACTGTAGCAGAAAGCACTTGCCCATGGTGTTATGCAGTAGGACAAAACTTGAAAGTACATGTTGGAAACTGAACTTCTTAACCACCCCATCAGTTCTCTGCCTCACTTGAGAATAATATTTTAACATGGGCTCAGACATGTCTCTATAGTTTAGAAGTTTGGTCTGTAACTATAAGATTTCAAGTTGAAACCCACTGCATGGCATCTTGGAATCAAATATGACTGCTAACATAGCATCAGATTGAATAAAATCTTTGGTTGATAGAAACAGTGTGGAATAATTGTTGCTTTGTGTTTGTCAGCCAGTAGATTTAATCTGTTTCCTCAATTTAGCATCAACACTTGGTCCTTGGTTCTATTAATATTGTCCATTTTGTTGAAAGCTTGCTGATAACATCTCCGGTCTGAAAATAATTTCTTCCATTTCGCTTACTAATCTTGAAATCCCTCAAAAGGGCCATAGATATTGTCTTCTTCCTCCTCACATTAAATTGAGCTATGTAACAAAATTTTAATTTTCTTGTTTTTGTCTTTTGGTCACTAAGTGTTATTTCCTCTTTGCTTCTATCTAGAAATCAATGAAAATAACAACTATTCCCTCCAAACTGCTTTTGTGACCTGGACATCAATGTTTTGAAACTGAACTATTTCAGTACCGAGTTGCTGAAGCAGAAATATTGTTATAGCAAATATTCTGTTCAATACCACAGATATGCTTGTCAGTTGCTTGACCTTAACCACTTGAGCATGTCCCTTAGTGGATGACAATATGTGCATCTCTGGTCATGAGCAGGAGTAGTGGGGGAGCATTGTAGCTATGTGTTGAGAGGAATTCTTTGTGGTTTGAATAAATGTAACAAAAGCAAAGTTTGAAAAAAATATTACCCATTTTTCATACCTTCTGTGGGTAAGCAAATAGGAAATAACAGTTACTATTCAAGGATAAAAATCATATTACACAGTGTTATCCAAAAGCAAAGCTAACAACACAGTAACTTCCATATTTTGAGTCACAATCTTAACCAATGCAGGTGACTCATGCAGTTGCTCAATCAGCTAGAAACAGCAGCCAAACCTTTCACAGATCATAACTTAAAGAAATAATGCATTAGGCAGTTTAGTTATAAATATACAAAATAAGTAAATGTATAAAATAAATAAACTCTTGAAAAATCCAGATGGTCATGACTGGAATGCCTTTGATCATAAGTCTACTTGGTTAGTGCTAACACAGAATTAGCTAACAATTTTACTTTTAATTTTCCCAGCATTGTATACATGTGTGTGTGTGTGTGTATGTGTGCGCGCATGCGTGTGCATATGTGTGTATATGTGTGTGTGTTGGTGGTGGTTATAGTGGTGGTGAGGGTGTGTGTTGATGATGGTGGTGGCAGTGATGTGAGAGACAGAAAGAGAGAGAGAGAGAGAAGGAGAGACAATATGTACCAGAAGTATTCTGAGTGTTATTACTGTGAGCCCCATAGATAGAGAAATAACCATTTCTCTCTCCAGCAGTCAACTGCCATTTTTATGAAATAATTAAATTATCAGTAACATATTTAATGCAAGGAATATTAAACAGGTAATGAGAAAAATAATACAGGAATAAATATTGCGATTTTTTTTACTTTGCTCGACTAAAGGCGGTGTTCCTGCATGGCTGCAGTCAAACGACTGAAACAAGTAAAAGAATAAAAGAATATTACATCTGTCTCCAAACTCTGATCAGCTGACTTTCAAAACAGCTATCACTGCCTCATAGAGAAAGAAAGGTTAAAGAAATTAAATGGTTATTTCCTTCTGTGAGAGAATTTTTTATCCAAAAGATTTACTTATCTAACATTTTTATCTCTAAATTCTATGCCATTTTCCCAGATGTGGTATCACTTGAAAAAGTGAATCTTCCAATCTGCCTTTTTCCCTCAATGGGCAGTCTGTATGATTGGACATGCATATCAAGTTGAAGGAGATTATAGATTTTGGCCAAGAGGTTTGCATAATGGAAGCATTAGTGGGGTCATGGAACAAGTTTTCCAGTCTGAGTGCAAAGTAGTTCCCAATTTCTGAAGTTTGTTTTGCTAGTTCAACATAAGAACCTTTATTTTGCCCTGCACTTTTTTACCTTATAAGAAAAGGAAGGATTGGATGCAACAGTGGTAATGAAAGATTGAGAGAAGATGGTGCTGGAGGCACCTGAAGATGCGAGACTGGCCATTTCTGTCTGAAGAGCAGAGACCATTAGAGTTCTAAATACTTGTCAAAATAGTGATGGAAAAATTCATTAAGTAAATGTATGTGAATGTATGCTTGTGTACATAGTTTCTAGCCCTTTTGTGGTTGCTTCACTTCACTGGGCTGTTAATGACTTTGAGAAAAACAAGAAGGTCATGTGTCAACAAAGTAGTTCCTATGTGGCTGTTTGCTTGGCTAGAAATAACAGATAAATCTTTTATCTTTTACTTGTTTCAGTCATTAGACTGCAGTCATGCAGGGGCGTCACCTTGAAAAATTTCAGTTGAATGAATTGACCTCATTGTTTTTTTTTTATGCCTGGTACTTATTCTATTGGTCTCTTTTGCTGAACTGCTACATTATGGGGATGTAAACACACCAACACTGATTGTCAAGTGGTGGGGGGAATAAACAGTCACAAAGTTACATACACACACACATACATACAGAAACAGCTGTTACATGGGTTGCAGTCTATTTATATTGAATAATAATCGATTGAGTAAAAATCAATGTTAGTCAATTGTTGTTGATAAATATTTATCTATTTTCTGTTTACTTTAAATTTGATTCTTGATAAACTCAATGTTTATCTTTGTCATTACCTGTAATCTATGAATATAATATGCTTGCATATGTATGTCCAGGGTTAACATAGGTAATTATACCGGTAGTATAATGGATACTTTTATCCCTTAGACAGTTATTCCAACCTCTAACTCTGCTAACCTATATATTTATATATATATATATATATATATATATATATACACACACACACACACACAATGGGCTTCTTTCAGTTTCCTTATTTCTTTATTGCCCAAAAGGGACTAAACATAGAGGGGACAAACAAGGACAGACAAAGGGATTAAGTCAATTATATTAACCTCAGTGTGTATCTGATACTTAATTTATTGAGCCTGAAAGGATGAAAGGCAAAGTCAACCTCGGTGGAATTTGAACTCAGAACGTAACGGCAGACGAAATACTGCTAAGCATTTCGCTTGGCATGCTAACGTTTCTGCCAGCTCGCCGCCTTTCAGTTTCCGTCTACCAAATCCACTCACAAGGCCTTGGTCAGCTTGAGGCTATAGTAGAAGACAAGACACATACTGAAGGTGCCATGCTGTGGGACTGAATTTGGAACCATGTGATTGGGAAGCAAGCTTCTTACCATACAGCAGCACCTGCACCTATGTCCATAAAATTCATATTCTAGCATTAAAAAATTTAAAAGAACAAGGACACATTGGACTGTGTAGTCCTAATATATTAATGATAAAGGTGGTTGTTGAGGAAAAGCCCTTTGGTTGTAGATCTGCTTGATGAGGGCTGATTTGGAGTTAAACAGCAACATGTACCAATGTGAGAGTTTCTACATGTTGCTTGCATGTTTCTACATGAGTTGTTCTGAGAGTTTCTACATGTTGTTCTGAGTTCTACTAGAAATAACAGCTAGGCATTCGTCCAATCACATTTTGTTCTCTTGAAAAGCAAAATGGGGAAATATTGGATAAAATTCCAAGGTACACAATTTCCATGAAAAAGGACAGGATGGTCATGAATGGAATACCTTTGATCATAGTTCTGCTCTTACGGGAATAACTTAAAATGCTAAACAACATGACCCTATGAAGGTCATATATGTAGTTGGAATTTACAAAAAAACAAAAGTCAAAGACAGGTGTATAAACAACAAACAGGTGTATTAGTTCAATGCTCGGGAAGGTGAGAAAGTCTTTTATGTTTTGAGCCAATGCTCTTTAACAGAAAAGAATATGAGAAATAAACAGAGAGAGAATAAAAAAGATTTAGTGGCTATATATGAGAGGTTGCTGAAAAGTTCCTGGCTTTAAGGGTAGTGAAAAGCCTGATTGGAGGCCCAACCTTCTGAGTTCTTTTTCAGGACTTAGAAAAGCTGAAGGACCATTGAAATAGGTGTGTGAATATGAGAGGGGAATATGCTGAATATAT
>NC_068987.1:54509855-54512185 GCF_001194135.2 Octopus bimaculoides | reverse complement strand
TATATATATATACATATGTATATATATCATCATCATCACCATCAACTATGCCTGTTTTCCATGCTGGCATAGGCTAGATGGTTTGACCAGAGCTAGCAAGCTGGGGAGCTGCACCAGACTCCAGTTTGATTTGGTATGGTTTCTATGCCTGGATACCCTTCCTAACGCCAGCTACTTTACAGAGGGTGCATTTGCATGGCATCACACAAGCACTTTTACATGGCACTGCACAAGTGCTTTTACATGACACTGCATGGGCACTTTTATGTGGCACCACCATAAGTGCTATTCACAACCAGATGGGCCAGTCTTAACACTTGTGGAATATGTATATATATATATATATATATATATATATATATATATATATATATATATGTATATATCAGCTAACTCTAAATCAGTTAACTTTGATGAGCATAAGGTTATATAATTGGATTGTTACCCAACACTCCATTATATTCTTAGTGTGAAACCAAATGGAAAGATCAGCCATGATGAATACATAATACTGTGCATTTTAGATAATATACCACTCTATTGACAGATATATGAGTGCATCTTTACTCTGACTTATGGACTCTTAGAAGACTCACACACATATATATATATGTGTGTATATATATCATCAGTAAATCATAAATCCAAGAAAGAAGCACACTCTAAGTTATAGAGCAGTAGAAAATATGGCCTAGGGTCTGAAGAAATGCTGTAAAGCTAAGTGCTTCATGGATGAGAAACACAGAGTAACTCCATAGACCGACCATATCTATCTATCTATCTATCTATCTATCTATCTATCTATCTATCTATCTATATATATATACTCTTGTATGTATCTATGTATATATGTATGCATGCATGTATGTATGTATGTATATATGTATGTATGTATGTATGTATGTATGTATCTCTCTCTCTCTCTCTCTCTCTCTCTCTCTCTATATATATATATATATATATATATATATATATATATATATATATATTCTAAGGAGTAACTTGTCAAAAGAAATGAGTTTGGACTTTGGCTGCTTTCGTAACTCTGCAGACTACGGTTACCTAATAGCCAGTAACCATACTAATTTCTCTAGCAAGTGACATATCAGGGACTTGAAGTAATATCAATTATCTCAGGAATCTTCACTTTCTTTTGTTCAGATGCACCCTTTTTAATTCTATAAAATCATTATCGGTCTGTGAGGTAAAGCGATTTGACAATCTTTCGGTACAAGTATGGCAACTGTCAACATTTTGCAAGCTGATTTCTCAACGTTCTCAGCAGTTTACAGAAAATTTTATTCATATATTTAATTTTTATTTATATATTTTTTTTTGTTTTCGGCAATGTCTTTCATGTGCTAATGATTGTCAAACACTCACCCATTCTCTCTCTCTCTCTCTTTCTCTCACACACACACATGCGCATACACATATGCATAGAATTTTCTGTAAACTGCTGAGGATGTTGGGAAATCAGGTGGTAAAATTATGATACTTATCATACTTATACTGAAATACTGTCAGTGACTTTTTAAAACTCCTGCCATGATGAATTAAAATCACCATCTCCTCTCCACTAAATTTTCAAAATTGTCCCCAAATTTCTCCCCCTACAAGATTGGTCCCCTTACAAAAATCGAAACAAAACAAAGAAAAATCAAAACGAAATAAAACAAAAAACACAGAGCCGTATGTTATATAAGTCAACGACAATGGATCACAAAACTCATTCTTGGTCAGTTTTCATTGGAGAAGCAGACGTATATATAAATGATATCTCATCTTATGTAAAACTTCACCGACAAACATTAAATAAGCTGGTCTGTTGTTGCTATGTAGTTTAGCAAGCAATGGTTGTGACATACAGTTTGTTGCCATGGCAACTGTGACCATAGTAATGTTCTAGAGAGGAAAGCTAAGATATCTATCTATCAATTGGTTTATGTCGATGTTCTCTGTAATGCTTCTCTGTCAGTCTTTCTCTCTCTCTCCCTCATTCATTGAATCTAACAATTTCTCTATTCGAAGCCAATTATTTTGTATCTTATCTAACTCGCTGCCTATTTTCACTTGTTTCTTTTTATCCCACTTTCGTCTCTCATTATTTGTTGTTGGTTTTCTATCTGTACTTCCATCTATCTACAGTTCCACTCGTCTATCTATCTATCTATCTATCTATCTATCTATCTATCTATCTATCTATCTATCTATCTATCTATCTATCTATCCATCCATCTATCTACAAATTTCGTATTTTTTGTAAATACCCCAAACGTTTTGCGATGTTTTTTTTTTTCATCGTTGTCCCCACTTTTGTTTTTTTTTTT
>NC_068987.1:54496703-54502354 GCF_001194135.2 Octopus bimaculoides | reverse complement strand
TATATATATATATATATATATATATATGTTTTTGTATTCGTTACCAACCACTCTCAGAATATACACCAGCCATCCTGCCTCATTAATGTATTTGTGAACTACTACAAACGTGCATATTACCAAAATGTACATCTTATAATACTGAAGACTATTATGTACCCCAAGAAGGTTTCTTCTGCACTATGGGGTGCATCTGATTCCATTATATTGCTCCCCAACTGCTAGGGAGCAGAGTAGAAATAAGCTGAAATGATCGTTGTGCTTAATAAAGCTTCCAGTACACTCAATCTTCCATATCAATCATTTAATATATATATTTTATTAATCTGAGGTTTACTCCATTTTCTGATTATTTGCATCCTGTTGTTACCTGCACTCTACGTGCATGGTGTGCCTGCACACCAATGCCCGGGGATAATAATGGATACTGATAGTTTATATCCCTTAGTCGGTTATTACAACCAGTACTGAGTCATCCCATACATGATGCGGTTTTTCAATTGCATCAACTTGCTATAAAAGCAGGTAGTAATTTTACCTTGGTTTTATTCTCAGTGCAAGTTTTGAAGAGGGCAGTTCTATTTTAACAGTTATTTTTTCAAAGCTATAATGGAAGTGACAAAGGAGCATATTCGGCATATTTTGCTTTATAAGTTCAATAAAGGCAACACAATGGAAAGTGTGAGGAATATTAATGCAGTATATGGGGATCGTATAATAAGCACAAGCCAGTATCAACAGTGGTTCCAGAAATTCCAAGCTGGAAACTACAGCTACAGAAGACGAGCCGCATCCTGAAAGATCAGTAAAACTTGATGAGGACATCCTGCAAACCCAGGTGGAACAAAATCCCATTGTAACTGTTGAGGAACTAGCAGAGAAGTTTGGATTTGGTCATTCAACCATTTTAATCATGCACAGAGAGTGAATGTGTATTCTTCTTTGTTGTCACATCTCACGAATGAACCTTTTTTGGACTGAATAGTGACTGGTAATGAGAAATGGGTTCTCTATAAAAAGATATCGACAGAATAAGTACTAAGCTAAAAAATATAAATTCAGGTGTCGATTTGTTTGACTAAAGCCCTTCAAGGTAGTGCTCCAGCATGGCCACAGTCAAATGGCTGAAACAAATAAAAGAATAAAAGAATACAATTCCTATTCAGGGATGCTGCTCCTGTTTTATTATCCCAATGCAATCTTACCTTCATTCTTAACAAATGAACGGGTGTTTAGGGTTGATTCAGCATTCAGAATATTCCTACGATCCATTAATTACACTCTAGGTTATACAAATTACCATGATTAAGACAAATGATAATGGTAAATGAGTAAGACTTTCTTCAATGTTCAGGGATACTAATTAATAGACTTGCTCTTCTATTTCTTTGATTTGATGCATTAAACTCAATAAATTCTTGCATGTGAAATTGAAAAACTTGTGAATTGAAAACTCGAGATTTCCTCTACAGGTGTTCAAAATCCAGGAAAACAATAAACAAGAGGAATAACACTGACAGGATTAATTGATCAAAATTTTGGGACAATGTAAACAAAACAGATTGGAATGGATCTGGTCTTTAAAGAAAAATGGTTGAAAATAATGGATATGTTTCAATACTATTAGACCTCCTTGAAGAAACATATTCTATTCAAATGGTAACATTGTGAGTGATCTATCTATCTATCTATCTATCTATCTATCTATCTGTCAATCTGTCTGTCTGTCTGTGTATCCCTACCACCATCACCATCACCATGGCAAAAGAGACCAATAGAATGAGTAGTAGGCTTACAAAGAATAAAACCTGAGGTTGATTTCTTCGACTAAACCCTTTAAGGCAGTGCTCCAACATGGCCACAGTCAAATGACTGAAACAAGTAGAAGAATAACAGAATAAAAGAATTTACAGCAATCACAGGAGAAGGAGACACAAACATACACATTCACACACACTCACACACTTATGCATATACACACATACAAATATGCATACACACAAACATATTTATGATGAGCTTCATTCAATTTTCCTCAACCAAATTCACTCACAAGGCTTTGGGTCAGCCTAGCAGAAGACACTTACCCAAGGGGACTGGAACTTCAGTGGGACTGAACCTGAAAGCATATGGCTGGAAAAGTAACTTCTTAACCACATAGCCATGACTGAGAAGAATATTAATGCTTTTGTTATTGAACACAAGACACTTTATTTCACGTTGCTCTAGTTCATTCAGCTGTAGAAAGGTGTTGCGATGACACTGGTGCCAGGCTGTATCTGCCTTTGCCTTTTCCTCAGATAACATCAATGGTATGGAGATGAGAAGCTGGTATGCATGGGTCTTCTATAAACAACCTTACTTGGACTTGTGCCTTGGCGGGTAACTTTCTAGGTACAATCCCATGGACATTCATGACCAAAGAGGGTCTTCATCCTATTGAATACACAACACGTTCCGTTATTACTTTAAAAACTAATAAGAATTATTACAAGATAATCATGTACTTTATCTATGTAATTAATATAATGTATAAACGTATTTGTGAAACATTGGACTGATGTTATTTCTTAGAAATTTTTGAAATAAAATTACTTTTATTTATTGCTTAAAAAAATATTTAGAAACTTAAATGTTTCTGCGGAAACTTAAATATTTTTCTGAATAGATAAAATCACTTTTATTTATTGCTGAAAAAAATTGTTTTTAAATATCGAATTTCTTGCAAATTCTGAATATCTGATATTCAAAAGAAACTAAAGAAAGACAACAAAAAAAGAAACCATATCTTTAAAAGGAAGGCTAAATAAAAACATAGAAAGAAGAATTTTATACCCCACCCCATTGCTTAAATGAATAAGTATGAATTATTTCTTAAAGTCATAACTGATTAATATAAACTCTAGTTGCAGATATAGATGAATGGTGAAGAAGCTTGGTTTAGTTTCACTTAGTGGCACCTTGAGCAAGTATCTTTTACCAAATCCTTTCACAAGGCCAACCAAAGCCATGTGCGAGGAATTGGTAGACAGAAATTGAAAGAAACCTATCTGGAATTAATGACTAAAATATGATCAAATTTGAGATTCTACAAGAATGGAAGGATGATTATGTAGTTACCATTTTTAAGGAAGAAGAAGACAGGCTGACTAGAAACTATTGAGGAATTCCCTTACTTTCAATTCCAGGAAAAGTGTTTGCCAGAATACTCTTGGACAAACTTAACAGCCACACTTCATTGGAAAATTCCCCGAAACACAATGTGGATTCAAAGCTTAATGAAGCACTGTCAACAGGATCTTCACATTTCACCAAACTCAAAAATAGTGCATGGAACAGAATATGCCAATGTATGCTGCCTTCATTGATTTTAAGAAAGTATTTGCCACAATAAACATAGAGGAATTTTAGCAGGTTTTGAGTGACTATGGGTGTCCTGAGAAGTTTGTGAAACTTGTGAAAGGTTTCTATCAGGGTATGAATACTAGGATTAGCATGAGCAATTAACTCTCTTACCATTTGAAATTATGAATAGCATTAAGCAGGGTTGAGTTTTGGTCCCTATGCTTGTCAGTTTATATATCACTCTGCAGTTATAAAGGATGCATTTATTAACATAGACAAAGGTGTATTAATACTAACAAACTCTGGTGCTAACCTATGTAATCTGTCCAAACTGAAATCAAAGTCAAAGACAAAACTCTATCGTTTGTGATGACACTAGCTGCTTAGCACACTTACATGCAAACTTTAAAAAAAATGGCCTGTGCATTTGCTGAATCTGCAGGTGACTTCAGCCTACAAATCAATTTGAAAAAGACTGAGGTACTTTTTCAGCCATCATCACAAATATGGCAGCTGACAATATAGTTTTAGATGAAATCACACAAAACAATATCATTCATTTTATTTATCTTTGTAGTATTGTATCAAGTGACAATAAATTAGATAATGAGCTCAAAAATCATATAGCTAAAGCTTCATCTCTGATTGGACATCTTACTGAGCATCTATGGAAAAATTTTAACATCTCAATGAAAGTAAAATGTAAAGAATATAGAGCCATTGTCATCTCAACTTTACTGTATGGTGCAGGAACATGGACAGTTTACAAAACACTAGTCAAAAGAAATCAGTGCCTTTGTCATGTGGCATCTGAGAGCTATCAAGAACATCAAATAGTGGCTGCATATCTCATATTCTGAAGTCGTTAGGAAGGCTGGCTTTCAACCCATGCCTCTATCAGTGCAGAGAAATTTCCATTTGACAGATCACATTGCCAGACTTGTTGATAATAGACTCCAAAAAGAAAGTCAGATAGTAATTGAAACGTTGGTAGACAAAACTTGAGATTCAAAGACACTGTTAAGTAGAATATAAAAGATTTATCAATCCTCACTGACAAGTGGTACCAGGAAGCTAGTGATCACTCTGTGTGGAGAAATTTGATTAATGAAAATTCATCATAGACGTTGATGATAGACTGGATGGATACACACATACACACACACACACACACACACATGTATGTATATATATATACATTAGGGCTATGACTTTTTATTACCTCATAACCCTATACTGTAATTCGATGAATAATTTTATAAGAGCCAGGAAACTAACATTTATTTTGCATTATTTGAAAAAAAATCACCCCAACTTAAGAAATCAGTCACCACTTTAGGCTCAAATCATGCAAAATTCTTGTGGGGTTCATGACTCCTGCTCAAGTTTTTACCAAACTTGGTGTGCTGACTCAATGCAATGCAGAAATAGTATATCTGAAATTTCAACTTTCTAATTGAAGTAGTTTCAGAGTTATGGGCTTTTAAAACTATAATCACTAGGTGGCACTAGATTCTCTCTTCAGTATTTCTGCTGCCTAAATCCTTGTAAACACAAGAGAGATGTGGAATAAAATATCTCAGTTACACAAACATAAACACAATCATTATTTAACCTTAAAATACACCGTACATATTCAAAGAACCTCAAAGGAAGTTGGTGTTTGTTTGTGTTTTCAACTACAGCAAATATTGGATACAGTATCCTAAACAAAACCTGTCTAATACATTCATATATATATATATATATATAGATATATATAGATATATATATATGTCTCGAGTTGTAGCTCTAATTCAAAGGAGACAGCCTTGTCATATTCTGTGTGAGGCTGAATCTCCCTGGGAATTACATTAATGTTATGCATGTCTGTGAAGTACTCAGCCATTTGTGAGTTAATTTTATCCTTGTGTGGTAATGAAAAGTGAAATTGACATCCAATATTTGCTGTGTCTATGTATCTATGCATGAAATTTTATTTGGGTTTATGTATCTCTCTCACGTTTTCTCTTCTATTTCACTTCCTTTGTGTCCCTCTTCTCTGTCCTTTTGACAAGGCTTGTTTTTAACTCTGCTAGCTTTCTCATAACCATCCTCATTAGGTAAACCTAGTGGGTGCCAGTTTAGTCACCAACTAACTATGTGACCATGTAACAGGTTGTGCTGGATACCATGTTACCAGTAGCAGTTATGAGAAACCTCATAAGTGACCTGACACTTTACATATAAATATATGTGTATATATATATATATATATATATGTATATGTATCTGTGTTTGTGTGTCTGTGTTTGTCCCCCCACCAT
>NC_068987.1:54492617-54496466 GCF_001194135.2 Octopus bimaculoides | reverse complement strand
TATATATATATATATATATATATATATATATATATATGTATATGTATCTGTGTTTGTGTGTCTGTGTTTGTCCCCCCACCATCACTTGAGAACCGATGCTGGTGTGTTTACGTCCCTGTAACTTAGCAGTTCAGCAAAAGAGACTGATAGAATAAGTACTAGGCTTACAAAGAATAAGTCCTGGGGTTGATTTGCTCGACTAAAGGCAGTGCTCCAGCATGGCCACAGTCAAATGACAGAAACAAGTGAAAGAGTAAAAGAGTAAAAGAGTAATATATGAGTGGCTACTGAAAAGTTGCAGGTTTTAAGGGTACCTCAAAAAGACTGGTTAGAGGCCCAACCTTTTGAGTTCTTTCACAGGGCTTAGAAAAACTGAAGGATTGCTGCAATAAGTGTGTGGATCTCAAAAGGGAATATGTTGAATAAAATCATAATTAACTGATTCTCCTGTATTTTCTTTTACCACAAACCAGGAACTTTTCAGCACCCCTTGTATATGTATGAATACACACACACACCTATATATAATATGTGCATGCATGTTCTTATCTTGATTTTGTGTACCAGTCATCATTACCTAACACGCTGTTTTTCTTTTTCTTTCAAATCTTCCATGGAAACAGATGAGAGTTGGTGACAGGATAGGCATCCTCCAGAGATTTTATTCGACCCCATGGAGCAAGTATAGAAAAATCGATGTTAAAATGCTGTTGCTACTGCCACTGCCACTGCTGCTACTGATGATGATGATGATGATGATGATTACCATGTGCCAATGCCAAAGACTATGCTGTCATTTAACCTGCTAAAAAGAGCTCCCAAATCTTCTGCAAATTACATCCTGCTGTTTTAACAAGTGAAGGACATCTAGCTTATACAAGCCTAGATAAGTTATATCTTGAAAAAATATTTGGCTGATCAGAGCTGACATGGCATTGATTATAGGTTTTGCTTGATGAAAGTCTACTTGGAGCGAAAGAACAACAGCAAATTCTTCCTGCTAATTCTTCTTGAATTCGATTGGTCATCTGATCTCACCCCTTCCAAAAAACCTTGTTGTCCAAATGCAGATTAGTGATGATGGATTTCCCATAAGCAATGCTTTTGATATAATTTTCCCGGTTTCCAAAGTTTCTCTTGTGTTCTTTCCATTGCGTCTTCTGTACATCTATAAACTTCACAGACATTTTTATCAAAGCTTACCAACTTCCTGCTGTCTATTAATTCCTACCTCACTTTGAAGGTTGTCTCTCCGTTCCTTCATCATCGTCATCATCATTGTCGTTGTTATCGTTGTTGTCGTCGCTATCATCATCATCGAATTCATCATCATCATCATCATCATCATCATTATCATAACCACCAACAACCTGCCCCCACCACTGCCTCCACCACCACAGCTCCCACCACTGCTCTCACTACCACCACCACCACCACCACCACCACCACAACCACCACATTCTGCCCTCCACCATCATCATCATCATCGTCATCATTGTCGTCGTCGTCATCATCATCACCATCATCATCATCATCATCATCATCATCATCATCATCATCATCATCATCATCATTTTAACACCAACTTTTCCATGCTTGCATAAGTGGAACATAATTCATTGAAGCAGATTTTTCGACAGCCAGATGCCCTTCCTGCACCAACCCTCACTTGTTTCCAAGCAAAGTAATATTCCCCCTTGGCCAGGCATGTTCTCACAGAACACTGGAAATGAATACCACTGTTTGTATGAGAGTGACAATCATTTTACAGTTGACATACTACGTCAAGTCAAGAGCCACACACACACACACACATGTATGATAGGGTTTTTCCAGTTTCTCTCTACCAGATCCACTCACAAGGCTTTAGTCAACCTGGGGCTATGGTGATGGTGGTGCTGGTGCTGGTGGTTACCAATATTACTTAATGATGTATCATTCTGGAACTGTGTTCCAGAAATCTATCAAACGTTTATCAATGAAATAGATATGTATAATGACGACATGGTGAGACAAGATTAACTATCATGAATAGTGTAAATGGCTTAATTAGAAAGAACTAATTATCAATGACACCAGAGCAACACTGATTAAAAGCTAATCTCCCAACCTCACACACATACACACAAACACACACATACACACATATGATAGGGCTTACCCAGTTTCTGTCTACCACATCTACTCACAAGGCTTTAGTCAACCTGGGGCTATAATAGAAGACACTAGCCCAAGGTACCACATAGTGGGACTGAACTCAGTCATTTTACATCTATTACATGACAGTGAGTCAAGAGACAAGCATTCCTGTGCACACATGCACACGCTCACAAACATTCTTACACACACACGCATGTGCACACACACATGCACACATACACACACTCACACATGAACATGCACACACAGACACACACAGACACATGCACACACATGCATGCACACGCACACACATGCATGCACACGCACACACATGCACACACACACACACACACACATGCACACACAACAGACCTTTATCAGTTTCTGTCTATCACATCCACTCAGAAGACTTTTGTCAGCTTCGGGCTCTAAAAGAAGACACTTGTCAGAAGTGCCATGTTGTGGGACTGAACTCAGAACCATGTGTTTGGAAAGCATACATCTTACCACACAGCCCACACCTGCACTCATAGGCCCACTATATCTCCCTGACGGCTATGCTTGCAATATCAAGTGATTTTTCTCCACATCTGTAGAACACACTGAGTCAATTGCGATACCCATTTTTGTTATTGCTAATTCATCTCCCTTTAACACAACTGTTATAGAATTAAAGATTTCTTTTTATATTCCTCTATATCTCTTCCATCCATTTTCTTTTTCTTTTACTGTCCTTGCTGTTTTCACAGCCCTTGTCTGTGGACTTTCCACTGCAACTTCAACTATTGACGGCTATTAGCATTCAGCATCTACCAGCTTACTCTTCAATGCCATCCACAGTTGACATTTCATTGCCTTCAGCAATTGACGGCTCTTCAATATTGGCCATAGTTAACATTTCTTTATCTTTGGCAGTCACCATCTTGTCAGCATTGTACTGGTTACAGCCAACAACGCTTCTGTTTATCATCATTTATTTCTACAAACATTTTGTCTTCTCATTTTCTTCCCCCTAAACAAGCTGTTGTTGCATCTTAATATACTGATTTTCTTTTTCCCCCTCCACTTACTGCATGTATTTTGTACATTTCTAAAAGTCTCCATCCACCCGTGAATTTGCATGACTTATTTGCATAACTTATTTGCATAACTTATGTCATGGACATGTACTTTTATTAACTGATAACTAAACACTGCAGTGATTTGGCACACACACACACACACACATGCACACAGTGTTGGTAGTTAGGGAAAATGTGTATATGTACTGGTATATTTGTGTGTTTCATTTTTCCCCCTTCACCTGGGCTGTCTATGCTGCTCATGATTACTTTCTAAATATAAACACTTCAACCAAACATAAAATTTGTATTATTTAAATTCTCTCTCTGAAGAATTTCTTATAGGAAATTCTGTACATATCTATCTAACGTCGAACTTTGTAATTCTTATTGGCAAATGAAACATGTGTAATGGTGAATAAATAATACCAAAACATTTCCAATTTCCTGTATTATATATATATATTTAATTAATTCAATAATAGGATAAAGTCTTTTATAAGAATTTATCAAGTAGTTAGCGGGGAAAAACGTCATAAGGGAAAAATCCATCATTTATTCCCCAAAATATATTTATTTATATAAGGGCATTACTATATGAATAGCATGAGACATTTATGTATAGTAATGCCCTTATATAAATATA
>NC_068987.1:54489523-54490210 GCF_001194135.2 Octopus bimaculoides | reverse complement strand
TATATATATATATATATACTTATTTATATATACTTATTTATAAGCCACTGCTAAGGTAGTAACCACAGTTACATCCTGTTTTCTTATTCAGTTGCAACCATTAAACCATTACATTATGCAGTAAGTACTAACGCTCTTTGCAAACCTATACACTTTTGAAGCTTCCTTCCCATTTGTATAAATCTAAGATTTTTACACTCATCTAAAATTATCTGCATTTGATCTTCCACATCATCAGCGTCATCTGCATTACAGTCATCACCTGTTTTATAATCATTTGTTTTATCACCATTTGTTTAATCATCATTGTCAACATGAGTGGGATCGCCAGGTTTATCATCGTAATCATCATCTTTATCAGACTCTTCCTCTTCAAACTACTACTACTACTACTACTACTACAACTACTACTACTACAACTACTACTACTACTACTACTACTACTACTACTACTACTACTACTATTGTTGCTGCTGCTGCTGCTGATGATGATGATGATGATGATGATACTACTACTACTACTACTACTACTACTACTACTACTACTGCCACTGCCACCACTGCCGCTGTCGCCACCATCACCACCACTACCACCACTACCACCACCACTACCAACACCACCATCACCAATACCACCACCACCACAAACACCACCACCACCACCACCACTCCACCACCACCAATACC
>NC_068987.1:54481370-54486812 GCF_001194135.2 Octopus bimaculoides | reverse complement strand
TCTCTTTCTCCCTTCTTCCTCTCTCTTTCTCCCTTCTTCCTCTCTCTTTCTCCCTTCTTCCTCTCTCTTTCTCCCTTCTTCTTCTCTCTTTCTCTCCCTCGCTTCCCTTTTACTGTCTCACTCTTTCTCCTTTTACTATCTCACTCTCTCCCCCTTCCTCTCTTTCTCTCTGATTCTATTGGAGAAAGAAGACATAAGTTACCAGCACCATGTTTTACAAAGAAAACCTGTTTAGGGATTTTATTCTCACAGAAGTTTGCTAAATGAAGGAAGCTAAGCTGGTAATCTCTTGTGACAGCCTTAAATGTCAATTAAATACCATGAAAATGTATGAAGTCTTATATTTTAACAAAGCTCCAATACAAAGTACTTCCACTTTGTAGGCTACATAGACAATTTATTTGTAAGAGTGAAATAAACTGTTTGATTCAAACTAATACAAAAGAATCCAACTATCGTGTGTGTGTGTGTGAGAGAGAGAGAGAGAGAGTGTGTGTGTAAGTGTATGTATATCTATCTATCTATCTATCTATCTATCTATCTATATTCATCTATCTTTATATATATGTGTATATTTATACATATATATATAGATTATGTTTGTATGTATGTATGTATGTATGTATGTATGTATGTATATGTGTGTATATCTGCTTCCTTATCCCTGTCTTTTATTTCTCTCCTCCTTTTCTCTGCAATTTCTTCTATACCACAATGCTTTGAAATTTTTGTAATAAACCTCCTTTCCATATACAGTCTCTTTTTTGCTTCCATCTATGTCAACACCCACTTCATCGCAGCAGTTTCTCCTTTGTCTCTTTTTATTTAAGGGCTTACATCGTTTTTAACCAGTTCATTTCATTTCCTGTTACCTATATGCATACTGCCATCTTCTCTGTTTTATTTTACATCAGTAAAATAACTCTAACTGTTTACTATCCTTGTTGCTTATTCTGTTTGTCTCCATAACTAAACAGAATCTATACCCACCTTGCTGGGAAGATTAACCTTAGTCGCTGGACACAACTTGATTTTGTCGTTTTACTCCACCTCCTCACTGTATTTTTCATATACATTTTGTCTACTTGTCTTGTGAAACTATAAATGCAATTTCTTCTGATCCATTGTTTCATCCTGTCTTTGTTATACCTTTTCTTGCTAAATTTTATATTAAATCAATTAGCACACTGAAGCGTGCAATTGTGTTGTTAAAGTTGCTAAAACTGCTGTTGCTGATGGTAATAGAGGTGGCAGCGCATGAATTTAATACCCAGTTTGTGTATCTTTTATATATATCTTTCTATGTATGTATGTATTATTTATGTGTGGGTATTTGTATGCGTGGGGTGCAATGGTCCAGTGGTTAGAGCAGCAGACTCGCAGTCATAGGATCGCGATTTTGATTCCCAGACCGGACATTGTGAGTGTTTATTGAGCGAAAACACCTAAAGCTCCACGAGGCTCCGGCAGGGGATGGTGGCGAACCCTGCTGTACTCTTTCACCACAGCTTTCTCTCACTCTTACTTCCTGTTTCTGTTGTACCTGTAATTCAAGGGGTCAGCCTTGTCACACAGTGTCACGCTGAATCTCCCCGAGAACTACGTTAAGGGTACACGTGCCTGTGGAGTGCTTAGCCATTTGCATGTTAATTTCACGAGCAGGCTGTTCCGTTGATTGGATAACTGGAACCCTCGACGTCGTAAGCGACGGAGTGCCAACAACAAAAACAACAACAAAAAAATTGTATGCACATATCTGCTTGTACGTGTGTGTACTGTACATTCATGTATGCTTATATGTGTGTGTATTTGGCAATATTATTACTTTTTATTCACAGCCTGGCTGCAAAAGTGAAAGTTGTACCAGTTATCATTGGAACATTAGGTTCAATCATAAAAAAAAGAATATTATATCATATAGAAGAATTGGATACTAAGACAAGCATGTGAGTTCACTCTGGCTCTTCCCTCCTTAACACAGCTCACATTATTAGAAAGATACTTCTGTAGAAGGACTTTTGTTAAGGCTTGATAACTAACACGAGCAAAAAAGCCCATAGAAACCAGTACTTTATGTCCATAGTGTGCAAGAAGTACAACAACTACAACAACAACTAGAGCAGCAACAGCAACAACAATAGTAATACTGGTTTCAAATTTTGGCACAAGGCCAGCAAGTTTGGAGGTGGGGGAACGTTTGGAGGTGGGGGCAAGTCAATTATTGGGTTGGCAACTAAGTTCCTGCCGTTTTTTAAATTTTGGAATTTATTGTGCTTTTAAATTTTAGAATCTATTTTTGTCGAGAATTCTAATTTTGAATCATTTTGGAATCTATTTTTTTTTTTTTTAGTTACAATCCCATAAAATTTGAAAAGGAAGTATTCGGTGTATGTAAACAGTAAAGGTTGTGCCTATAATTATTGATGCGTTGGGAACAGTAAGTCAAGATATAGACAAATGGCGGAAGGGGATTGAAATAGAATAACTGGTTGAGCTCCTACAGAAAGTTTGTCTCTACCATGTGCATGTTTTATCTTGTATAAAAGATGAACTACAACAAATATCTACTCAATACCACAGACTTGCTTGTCAGTTGTTTGACCGTAATCAGTTGAGCATGTCCCTTAGTGGCTGACAATTTGTACATCTCTGATCGCGAGCAGAAGTAGTTGGGGAGCATCATAGCCATGTGTTGAGAGGAATTTTCTGGGCTTCGAATAATTCATCTCTAAAAACATGGGTGTTTCGTTTATCATACTTAAACAAACCCTTATTCAGGGACCTTTTGAGTAGGATCAGCTACATGACTTTAAAAAAATTCTAACTGGGCCCCACCTGCAAGGTCATGTGCTGTTTATCTTGATATGAGATCACCATGTTGCACACATATGGTTGTGATGCATGTGCCTGGTGTACCCTTATCAGATGAGCAGTCATGATGGGTATACTGGTCTTTTGTATATTTGACCCCAGTGTCACTTTGATGGCATGTACTGCTCTCTCACTCAATAATAATAGTGATAAAAATAGTTCTGTTCATATTAATAGAGTGTGTGTTTCCAGAGACGCAGGAATATATCTGTGAAAGTGGTGATTGTGCTAGTTTTAGTGTAGACATTTCTTTTTACTGTTTACCATTTGACAGTAGCTACTGTGGAAACCCTGCTAAATGCAAGAACGTTGCTTGGTGTTGTGCTTCACTGTTTATGTTGCTTAGCTCCTGCTTTTACAGATTCTGTTTGTCTCTGTAGAATTGGTCTTCTTTACAACATGCTACAGAAGAAATCTGATTGGATAGCTCTGTGATGATGTCATCACTTAATACTTCAGCAGTTGTTTGTATACAATTTTATTGGGCAGATTTTTGCTGATGTCATCACACAACGTACCAAAATCCTAGTTGTTGTTTAAAAGGAATTTTCTGATTGAAAACAAGTCTAGGTTTCAAATCAAAGTGATTTCATAATTAGCGTGATTGTAACTACCAATTATTATCTTGTTAATTATCATTTGGGTTTTGGGAACTGTGATGAAGAATTTGAAAGCAAAACTTGGAAAAGCTTGATCTTAATCTTGAAGTGGGAGTAATACAGTGAACCCCTTTACATAGTTTGCTATACATTGAATGCATATTTATTTACTGCAATTTTCTTTCTTGATTTCTGTTGCATGCGCAATAAACGAGATAATATTACAGGGACAAAGGATACTGCTGCTGTTCCTGGTGATGATGATGATGATAATGATGATGCTGACAACAACAAACATGCCTTGGTGATAACACTGATGATGCTGATAGTGATGGCAATGGTTGTGGTGATGGTGGTAGTGGTGGAGGTGATGATAATGGTGGTGGTGGTGCTGATGATGATGATCATGTGGTGGTGGTGGTGGTGGGAGTGATAATAATGATGATGATGATGGTGATGATGATTTTGGAGGTGGGTGTTGTTGGTAGTGATGATGACAATAGTGCTGATGGTTATGGCTAAAGCAAAAATAAATAAGACCGAATAAAGTTTGATAGAATTAAAGAATCACTTTCTGGTTAGGAATTTGAATTTCTTTTACATTTTGCTTGTTTCTCAATGAATTTTGACAGGCAATAAATAATTTCAATGTTCTCTTTTATTATATGACAGTTATATCTTTAATATATATATATGTATTTCATATGAGTGATATATATTTTATAGTATGGTGGATATAGTTTTTATAATATGATATACTATAATATGATAGACAGAGACTTGGATATAGCTTGCCAGTGCAAGCACAGCTAGTCAAATATTCTGCATACTAGGTGCCAGAAGGTTTCAAGTGTCATCAAAAGAGAATGTGCACCATTTCAGAGCCTTCTTTTTGGTGTCTTTACAGTGCACTGCCCCCTAATCCTACCTTACTAACGTGAAGAGAGCCTACCTACTGTTTCGAATGGCTAGGCATTCGACCACTAGTCCATATCAGGATCATCAACTCACCAGCCAAATTTTGTCATTCCTCTTCAGCCATATCCAAAGACTGGCCTTTCAATATTTTATATTATGATAGATATCTCTTTTATAATATGATACATCATTGATAATACTATAGATATATATTCTATAATATAAATATTTCTTTTCTGATATATATGTTCTATTAGACAGATTTTATAATATGATATATACATTTCATAATATGACAAATATATTTTCCTTTTGTATGATAGAAATATCATTTATATCGATATACTTTTTGTATGGTAGAGATATAATTTATATAGATATATTTTAGACATAAGTATATGATCAGCAGTATGGTAGATATATCTTGATATATCTTTTATAATATGACAGAGACAGCTTTTTTTTCATTTGATACACACACATATATACACATATTTTAGAATATGATGGATATATCTTTTATAATATGATAGAATTATATTTTATAATATGAAAAATATGTCTTTTAGAATATGATAGATATATCTTTATAAATATATTTTGTACAATAGAGATATCGTTTATAATATGATGGAGATATCTTTCCATCCATCTTCCATCATCCTATTTTTAATAACTGCAAAAAAAAAGTGCAAAGAAAAATCCAAATTCCACTATTTTTTATCTGATAAAAGTAAATAAAGGTCACAATAAATAGCTAACTTGCATGTGTGTGTGTGTATATATATATATATATATATAGAGAGAGAGAGAGAGAGAGAGAGAGAGAAAGAGAAAGAGAGAGGGAGATAATGATGAGTTGCTATGAGGGGTAACTCCTCACCTGCATTTCTCTTACAGCCAACTACTTTACCCTGTAGACTTAGTCCTTGGTAAGGATTTTGGAGTGTAAGTTCAAAACGTTTGAGTGCTACTGTTTTCTATATTGAGCAACTTTGGATATCATCTTTTGACTCTCTCTCCCCCCTCTCTCCCCCTCTCTCTATGTATATAT
>NC_068987.1:54477317-54479817 GCF_001194135.2 Octopus bimaculoides | reverse complement strand
TCTCCATGCCACCAGTGTTATCCAAGGGAAAGGCAAAGGCCGATACAGCCTGGCACCAGTGACATCGCAACTCATTTCTACAGCTGAGTGAACTGGAGCAGCGTGAAATAAGGTGTTTTGCTCAAGAACACAACACGCAGCCCGATCCGAGATTCGAACTCACAACCTCGCGATCGTAAGCTCGATGCTCTAACCACTGAGCCATGCGCCTTCACTATGTAATATATATATATGTATAATATTTAAAATAGTTAAAATACGTATTATGCACTTTATTTTTATGCACATGATCTTTGGTCTGAAAAAATTCTTTTGTGTGAAACCAGTCCATGGTGCAAAAAAGGTCGGGGTCTGCTGCTGTAAGGCATTTTGGTTTTATACTAAAACAGTTCTGCCAATTTACTTCAGTTCTACTTCACAAACTGGGTAATAAAAAGCTGCAAAATAAGTGAAACAGTAATAACTAATGGCCATTCTAACAAAGTAATAGATGAAGTCATAAGATAGTACAACAGGAAATACATCAGCTAACACCATTATTATCACCATCATTTAATGTCTGGTTGCTATGCTGGCATGAGTAGGACAGTTTGGCAAGACTGTATCATGCACCGTTGCTGACTTTGGTATAGATTCTATGGCTGGATACCCTTCCTAATGCTAACCACTAAGTATATTGGGTGTTTTTTCCATGGTACCAGTGCTGGTGATGATTGCCTCATAATTTGCCAGGTGAAAACCCTAAAGGAGCTCCTATAACTGAAGGAGAACATAAAAGGGAATGGACAATGTTTCTAAATGGAGGGATGAGGAATGGTAAGTAAGAGGCAAAGATGAAGGGGCATGTATAGCAGGGAACTGGGGGAAGGGAAGGAATTTGTAACAAGGGTTATTGAGAAAAAGAAGACAGAGCTGGAAGATGACAGGGTGGGTTGTGTAAGAGGGAGTCTAGGGGTTCTCCTACATTATATAGGAGTAAGTACAGATAAAAGGTGTGAGGAAATGGGTACAGGAATGGAGTAATAGACTAAGATGGAGAAGAATCCTAAGAGATGCATTAAAGGAAATAAAGATGTTTAAGGGGTAAAAAACAATATATTTTGGAGTGAGATGAAAATCATCCAGGCAGTAAAGTAGAGTATATCAGATGTATTTCAGTTTCCCTGAGCCTTTTCAATGTTGTGTATTTTCAACCAAATTTACATGAAATCTGTCCCCTTTGATTTGTAGGAAATAGTGAATAGCACATTAACTCCTTAGTAATTAAGCTGGCCATACCCAGCCCAAATGTTCAACTTGTTTTATGTTCAACATAGCCAGATCTAGACTTTCACATCTACTCTGTAATGTTATTTTAAAAACAAACAATCACAGCTTTGAAATCTCAAATCTACAAGATAAAACAAAATTAATTTTTAAAAAATGTAAATAAATAAGAATTTCATTCAACAAAGTAATCCGAATGTTAAAAGGTTAAGGAAAGCAAGTGGAATGAATAAGAAAAAATGGCACATGCAAATGAAAAAAAAAATAAATTAAAGATAATTGAATGCTGTTCCAATTACACCAAGTTCATTCATATAAATACAAATATACATACATTCTCATGCATAAATACATATGTATGTATGTATGTATGTATGTATGTATGTATGTATGTATGTATGTATGTATGTATGTATGGATGGATGGATGGATCATGTTAGTTGGATGGGGAGGGTCTGTGAGGTGCTGTACAAGCCCTATTGGACATAAAATTTTACTCTGGTATTGTTGACATTTTGCATGGGCAGCAGTCAGTGATGGTCTTTCTTGGTCATGAGTGGATAATCCGCCTCCTCCTCTGCATCATCATCATCATTATAATGTTTGTATGTAGGTGTGTGTGTGTGTGTGTGTGTGTATGTGTGCGTGGATAACCATCAAAGTAGATTGCTGTCTATATATAATTAGCCTCATATATAAGAGTGTGTATACTTGTGTTACACACACACACACACACACACACACACGCACAGACGCATACACATACATATATATACAGATATACAGCATGTTTGTGCATGTGTGCATGTGTGTGTGTGTATGTGTGTATGCATGTATATAGAAATATCTATAAGTATATTTATGTAATTGCATGGTGTGTATATATATTCATCAAAATATGTGCGTGAATATTTATTTATCTATAAACATTTCTCCTCCAAGCTGTATCTTTGTTTCAGCTTCTTCTTTTTATCACTTAGCTGCCTGGCATGTTTTTTTTTGTTAATGTTTAAAATGTTTAGATTTGCAAATAGAAATTTTTGTGTTGTTTAAATGGAATTGATATGAATAAATATGTCTGTTTAACTCTATCAATGAGTGATTTTGACATTCTATGTCTGTTTTCTTGCTATAAAGCTTCTTCCTTCACTCATACATACAAACATACATATTGACACACATATCTAGATACATACATACATATAAATGTGTGTATGTATATATATATATATAT
>NC_068987.1:54473937-54477079 GCF_001194135.2 Octopus bimaculoides | reverse complement strand
ATATTAGGGACAAAATCCAAAATTACAGGTAAAAACTCAATTAAAATCAATTTATAAAAAATTAAAATTAAATTGAGCTTTATAGATTAAAATATATATAAAATATATAGTTTTAGGGAAAATAACCAAATTTCAAGAACTCATCGATGAAAATCCACTATCACATATAGAAAAATTAATGATTAAAAGCACAATAAATGAGTATAATATAAAACAAAGTAAATATCATAAGATAAAGATAATATATAAGATACTTACTTTGTTTTATATTATACTCATTTATTGTGCTCTTAATTATTAATTTTTCTATATGTGATAGTGGATTTTCATCGATGAGTTCTTGAAACTTGGTTATTTTCCCTAAAACTATATATATATATATATATATGCATGTATAAAGATGTACATATGTATGTGTTTATATAAAGTTATATATGTGTATATATGTTTGTATGAATGTTTGTACTTTAAATAATTCTTTTGAGAGTCACTTCAAAGTTTTGCTAGTTGTCAATTTCATAATCTTGCAAAGTGACAATTTATAGGTACCAGTAATACGTACGGGTTTTACTTTTGGTTGGGTGTGGTTTACAATTCGGCAGGAATTTTATGTATGAGTGTGTGTATGCATGTATGTCTTTCTGTTTGTCTGTCTGTATGTATGTATGTATATATAAATATATAAATATATATATATATACATACATATATATATATATATATATACACACACATATATATATATAGTTCAAATTTACAGGAAACAAAAGATGAAGACAGGTGAAGGAATAACAAGCAGGTGTATTAGTTTGATGCTTTGGAAGAATGGAAAAGTCTTTGACATTTCACACCTACACTCCATGAAAGAAAGGACTGAGAAGAAAAAATAATGGAGAGAGAACAAATAGGCATGGCTCTGGGTTAAGAAGCTTGCTTTCCAACCATTTGATTGTATATATGTATATGTGTGTATATATATATATATATATATATATATATATATACTTTATTTAGAAGCAGCAGAAATATAACAAAAGACTGTTACTCTGAGTTTCGAACGAGAACGTGAAACTCAGAGTAACAGTCTTTTGTTATATTTCTGCTGCTTTTAAATAAAGCATATTACTCTACCTCTGGTAATCTATCTATATATATATTATATAGTAAAATAAGGGCTCAGATAGAATCAGGTACTTGAAAAGATATGCACCAGGCTTGGTTGGATAAACCTGTGGTTCTGGCCTATGGTTGGTAAGTATCAAGTAGGATATTCCGGTTGTGTACACAGACAAAACCAACCCTGTGAGTATTTAGTGCCTAGGGGCTGGTCCAATGCATGTGTTGTGCTGATCTGTACATTGTTGGTATACTCTAGGGTGTCTGACAAGTCGTAAATTTCCTTTGATGTATTATAATCAAATGAATAATAGCAGACGATGGATAATTGTCAGCTCATAATTATCCATAAACTTACAATTATTCATTGTCTGTTATTATTCATTTGATTATGTTTCTCTCTCTCTCTCTCTCTCCCTCTGTATATATATATATATATATATATACACACATGAACACACACACATATATATATACATATATACATACATATATATGTATCCAGCTGCAGTGAATGGGCTTTAAACAAAGGGTGTATACTTGAATTTAAAATCTTTATCTGTATATATATTTATATCAGTCTATACTTGTGTGTGTGTGTGTGTGTGTGTGTGTGTGTGTGTGTGTGTGTGTGTGTGTGTGTGTTAATGTACATATAACTCATTTCTGCACAGTTTCTAACTACCGATTTCACTCACAAGTCATTGGTCAGCCTCAAACAATGGCCAGAAGACACTTATCCAGTGTACCAAATGGTAGCACTGAACTCGAAAACATGTGGTTTTGAAGCAAACACATTAACCACACTGACCACTCACACACACACACACACACACACTCACACCGCGCTGACCATTTAACTGTTATTTCTAGCATCTCAATCAACCACAAAGAGACTCTCTACCTCTTTCAGCACATAGTATTTTTGTTTCTACTGCAGTGGTTTAGTAGTTTTTGTCCAAATAATACTGTATGACACATGGAGACCGTTTAATCTTATCTTAAACCTCTTCTTCTCTTCGTCTTTATTTCTGAGACAAAGTCTGTCAATATCACTAATTCCATTGCAGCTTACCGTTGATGTTAAAATTCTACAGGTATTAATAACAATGGATTAGTTGAGTAAAAACCAGCCATGGTATTGTAAATGCATTATGGGATATTGTTTTGAAAGAAGTGGAACTCTGACTGTCAAAATTTTTCAAGCCAAATGCTGTGATTGTTTGGTCACCCTGTCCTCCTACACATTGTCTCTGTATGATAAAATGCATGTTTGCACGAATGTGTGTGTCGTACACACACACACACACACACACACACAGTTATATATTATCCGCACTTTCGCCACAACACATCTTTATATATATGTGTGTGTGTGTATATATACACACGTATATATACTTAAATATTATCTGCACTTTTGTCATATATTTGTCATACTTTTGTCATAACATATCTATATTATTGTCACACTGCCTTCTACGCATGTGTGTTTATAGTTGATACTACTGTGGTCATGTGAACGATGTTTGAGCCTGACCACGCCATTTTTCTTACTGGCTTTACAGTGTAAGCATGGCTGCTTTTTTTATTTTCTTTTATTTGTTTCAGGCATTTGACTACGGCCATGCTGGAGCACTGCCTTTAGCAGAAAAAATCGACCCCAGGACTTATTCTTTGTAAGCCTGCTACTTATTCTATTCTCTCTTGCTGAACAGCTAAGTTACAGGGACGCAGTTTTTAGGGGGGGGGGGGCTAGTCGATTACATCGACCCCAATATGCAACTGGTACTTAATTTATCGACCCCAAAAGGATGAAAGGCAAAGTCGACCTCAGCGGAATTATATATACACTAGCAGTATAGCCCGGCGCTGCTCGGGATTAAGCTAGGATTATTAAGTGATCAAGTGCTTTATTTCAAACCAAAGTAAGTAACATGGACATCAGATTTGAGCGAAATCCGTTGAAATTGGTTTGGCTGAAAATGGTTTGCTGGCAATTTGATTGGGAAATCCCATAAGGAAT
>NC_068987.1:54470807-54472942 GCF_001194135.2 Octopus bimaculoides | reverse complement strand
CTATTTCTTTCTTTCTTTCTCTCTCTGTCTTTCTGTCTCTCTCTCTCTCTCTTTCACGCGCGTACGCACAGATTTGACTTCGCCATGTCAACAAACTTCAAAATTGGTAAAAGTTTATCGATTTTTACAGGTATACGCGGGTACCTCTGAGAGAGAAAGTTCACTAAAATGCACATAGGGTCATTCCGAATCTTCTCCTAAAATTGGAGCGACATGCGTGCTAATTTGTGGACGTGCATAAACCACATTCACGTACACACACACACACACACAAACATCCTCTCTTTTATAGATATTGATAATATTGATAGATATATGGTTGTATACACACGTGTATGTGTTGTGTGTGTATATGTACATGCATATGTTTGAATACCTTTATCTCTCTGGCAGTCTAAGATATAAATATGTGTGTATTTGTGTGTGTGTGTGTGTGTGTGTGTGTGTGCGTGTGTGTGTGTATGTATGTATGTGTGTGTGTGTGTGTGTGTGTGTGTGTGAAATGAAATGAATGACAAGGGAACAGGAATTAGGCATTAAACATCACTAGCGTACAGCTGCTTCTGTTATGAGATGCACCACAACTCAAAGCTGAGTCGTGGTGCATCATCTTATGACTTCTTCATAGCATCTAAAATGAAGTGCATCGTCCTATAGCTTTGTAGGTGCATTACCCCCCTTGACAGCAGGTAATCAAGCTAGCTATACAGAGATAGAGGGCGTTACACGACATTAAGGTTCAGACACATGACCTTATCTTTTCCTTTTTCTGCACTAGGACCTCAAACTGTAAAGATGTGATCTAGCCTCTTTCAACAGCCACTAGCAGGAAGAATGATGCTGATTTCTGAATGGCTGGAGATTTTAGACATCTTAACACCATCACTATTGCAGATTGCTATACCTTCCTCAATGTTCAGGATTTTTCACTGTCTTGCATGGCTGTAAGATTTTTTTCTAAGATCAATTTGGTATGCGCGTACCATCAGATCCCTGTCAACCCCAACAACATTCCAAAGACAGCTGTCACCATGCCCTTTGGAGCGTTTGAATTCTTGTCTATGCCGTTTGGACTTCGTAATGCAGCCAGCTCATTCCAAAGGTTCATTGATGAGGTCGTTCGTGGGTTAGATTTTGTCTTCGCGTACATCGATGACCTTTTAATCTCCAGTGGTACTCTAGACCAGCACCTCTAACACTTGACTCAGCTGTTCATGTGCCTACGTTCCTATGATGTGAAGATCAACCCGGCTAAGTATGTTTTCGGTTCTACCATTTTGTAATTCTTGGGGCATCTCATTGATGCCGATGGTATTTGTCTGCTTCCCTCTAAAGTGGAACCCATCAAATGCTTGTCTCCTCCTATTTCCTTAAAACAGCACGGAAATTTTATTGGTTTAATTAATTATTGTCACCGTTTCATTCCTAAATGTGCAGAGAAGTTGTTTCTCTTGACCCAGCACCTGAAAGTTCAATGGAAGAAAGACTCACAGATAACCAGCATGGGAGTCAGTCAGGCAGCACTGGCAATGACCCACGCTTGAATGGTGTTTTTTACGGGCTACTGGCATGGAGTCAGTCAGGCAGCACTGGCAATGACCATGCTCAAATGGTACTTTTTACATGCCGCAACACGGGAGCCAGTCAGGCGGCACTGTCATCAGCCCTGACAATGACATCACTTGACCCCACAGGTTTTTGCAAGCACAGTTTATTACCCAATGATTGAAAGGTACCCTTAAATGGGCCGGTTTTGCTGTATCTGTATGTATGCAAAAGTGAATGTTTATAATGTAAGTATATATACATGTGTGTGTGTGTGTGTGTGTGTGCATGTATGTATGTATGAATATATGTGTATATGAAGGGATGCATGCGTAGCTGTAAGTGCATATATGTAAATATATGTATACCTGGCAGATATGCTTTTATGCAGAGATGTATGAATGTATGAATGCGTGTCTTTATAGTTCATAACATCTATCTGACACTGGATCAGAATGTTGATAAGTGCAGCAAAGATTGTCAACATAGATTAAGTTCAATAAATTATTTTCTTTTTATTTGTTTTTGCTTTTCGGTAATGAAATCTCAACTCGTTTTATACAAATAAAAAAAATGAAATCCTCCTCCCC
>NC_068987.1:54466719-54470707 GCF_001194135.2 Octopus bimaculoides | reverse complement strand
CTTGGAGACATAATATAGAACTTGCAGTTCTTGTACCCTGACTATGAATTCTTATTTGTACCCTTCATCATAGGTACATTAAGTTATGTACCAACAAATTTGTGCAAAAACCTAGAAATACTTGGTTTCATGGAGTAAAAGCAAAAGAAACTAACACAGATTGTCCAAATTCAACTATTACTGGCACAGTGAAGATTTGTAAGACATTCCGAAAATTCTTCATCTGAAACATTTGTGTGAACAGATGCACACACTTGGGTGTATGTATTGACAGTTCAACCAACACCCGAACTCACCTACATATTTACAAACACTGGGAAATATCTTAACTCAAAAAATCTTGTCGCTTTGTTACAAGCCGACTTGAACTATCTAGAGAAGAATTTATATAAAGCTCAAAGAAAAATCACACACATACACACACAGACACACGCATGTGCACAAAAAACATACATACCTACATACATACCTACCTTTATACATGCATATATACATACATTCATATACTCCTACACTAAATTATATGTGATTAATATAAGTGACAAAGCAAAAATCTCATTATAAGAAATAACAAAGAACATATAATTCTTTATTACAAGACATACATCAAAAGATCCAAGACAAATTCAGTTTCATCATTATGAAATCTTCAGCAAGCAGAAATCAATAATTGAAGCTGGACATTAAAATTTTTTATTATTTCATACTTACAGAAGCATTTTCAACATTGCATAAGCATGACTGTGTGGTAAGAAGCTTACTTCCCAAACTACATGGTTCCAGGTTCAGTTCCACTGTATGACACCTTGGATAAGTGTCTTCTACTACAGTCTCGGGCCAACCAAAGTGGATTTAGTAGACTGAAAAAAGACCATCTCACGTGCAAGTGTGTGTGTGTGTGTGTACATATTTTGCGTGTGTGTTTGCCCTTCAACAATGCTTGACATCTGGTGTTGGTGCATGCACATTCCTGTAACTTAGCAGTTCAGCAAGAGAGACAGATAAAATAAGTAACTGGTTTAAAAAGGAAAAAGTACAGGGGTTGATTTGTTTGATTAAACTCTTCAAGACAGTGCCCCCAGCATGGCTGCAGTCTAATGAGGGAAACAAGTAAAAGATAAAAAATAAAGTACCTTCTAGCTAACTGATATAGTTCCCTGTTGCCTCCACTCTTCCAGGCTTTCCAAGCCTGTTTCTTTGCTCTAATGGCCCTGTCTACAGTATTGTTCCATCACCACATTACCCTAAGTTTGGAAGGGACTTTTCACCAGCCACAGATTTGGTCTGTGGCACTCAGCAAGTTGTCTCTCAGGAATTAATAGTTGCCCTCTAGGTCACAAGTCTGTAGCTCCTCCTTCTTCTCACCAAAGTTCTCAGTGAGGATGTCTCTAAATCTCTGACCATATGAAGGGTCCTTAAGCTTCCAAATCCTTCTTTTCCAGATTGGTCTGCTTCTTAGCATCCTTCTGGCCTGGAATCTAAAGTTGTTAATAACTAGTCTATGCTGCAGGGGGTACATTCTTCTCCAGGAAGGGTCTTTGCATTTAAGAGCAAACATGCTTCCTGCTGTCTGGTGAGAATGAAATTGATCTGGTTAGTAGAGTCACCTGATTGATAGGTTATCAGGTGGCTGACTGGCTTCCTGAAGTTGGTGTTGCAGATCAAAAGGTTATTTGTATCACAGAACTCTAGTAGCCTTGTTCCCTCTTCATTTCAGGAACCAATTCCTTGGCCCTCATGAACACCATGGAAGATACTATGTTGCCATCTGACATGGCCATTGAAATCCCAGCCACAAAGACGAGATCATTGTAACTTGTCTTTAAGGTAGCCTGCAGAAGAATATCATGAAAGTGGTGCTTCTGCTCATTTGGTAAGTCCACTTGCGAGGTATAGACAGATATAATTGTAGCTATACTATTGACTACCTTTGACTACCTCTATGACTACCTCTATGACCTTATTCACCCATTTCTCTGCAAGAAGTATGCCCACACCACCTACTCTGTCACTGTTACCTTTCCAGAAGAGTTTATATCTATGTGTTTTGCCTGTGAGAAACCTGGCTGAAGCTCCTCTCCACCTTACCTCTTGGATGCAACATACATCAACATGCCTCCGTCCAAGCATTTCTGCAATCTCGTTAGAGCTACATTTCAATATGCCTACATTTACAGTGCCAACTCTGAAAACTGGGAAAGGGATGTGGGAGGGAACATGGGAAAGAGAGATGTTATTCAGCACCTGAAAAGAAGGTTGCTGTGATCGTTTGATAACAGACATATCATAACAGTTGTTCTCGCTTTTAACAGTTGTTCTCACTTTTATCATTCAAACATGTCAAAATTGTTGCCTCTACTGGGGGTGAAAGTAAGGTAAGCATTGTAAATATAAGAGTTACTGCAGCTGCGAATATAGATATAAATATGCCAATGTTAAATTAAGTAAGTAAATGGGCTGCTATTTGGTTGAGTTGGTCCATTATATATATATAGAGAGAGAGACAGAGAGAGGGGGTGAGAGGAAAGAGGAGGAAGATGATTTGGAAGGGAGGGACGGACGGAGGTATGTAGGTCTTTTGATGCAGAAGTGAGGCAGATTTTCGTATAAGGGAAGAGATTAACGGTATAAGAGAATTCTGCCATGAAGAGAAAACATTGGGTTGGCAGATTTCCAAGATATAGCCCCCCAGATCATCATAGATCCTTCTCCATGTTTAACAGTTGGAAGAAGGCAGTCTGGGTCAAATGCTTTTTTTGGCTGTCTCCACACGTATACTCGGCCGGTGGTTGGAAATAAGATAAAGGATGACTTGTCCGAGAAAATAACATTCTTCCACCGCTCTAGGGACCAATTCTGTAGGTTTTTACTCCACTCTAAACGCTTTGCAACAATTGTTTTTGAAAGTAGTGATTTTCTGATTGCAGCCCTCCAGTGAAATCCAGCTTTGTGAAGGTCTGGGTGAACAGTTTTTTGCGGAAACTGGATTCTTGAGGTGGTCATTAAACTCTGCAGTAATTTTGCAAGCTGTAGTTTTGTGACTCTTTCTAACAATTTGTGTAAGAGTCTGACAGTTTATTCCGGAGTTTTATTTTGATGAGGAGGTTTTTCCCTCTTTCTCAAAATACTTCTTGATACACATTTCAGCTGTTTTTGTTAGGTTAGCACCTGCCATACGAGGACCAACAATTTGACCTCTTTGAAAGTCTGATAGATCTGTCATTTTAATGAATTTTAATTACCTTTTTCTTATGATATCTGAAAAGAAACAGCAATTTTAGCAAAACATATAAAGCATCACCAATAATAAATCCCAAAAACATCAAAATAAACAAACTTTTGATGGTTTTATAGATATTTCAAAATTATGATGCTATGATGCTAGGTATTTCCATTATTTTGTCCAACTCCTGTACATATATATATATATTCAATTAGAAGTTAAATTAACTTCATTAAGGGATGGTAATTGAAACAGTTGTAGGGGACTAAGTTTGACTTTTGCAGATAATAATTTTTTATTAAATGCTATATCTCCATTTTCTTATTTTCTTTTGAATGTACATATATATGTGTGTGTGTGCGTATGTGCATGTGCATATGTGTGTGTGTGTGTGTGTGTATGTGTATATATGCATGTGTGTGTTTGTATATATGTGTGTGTACCTTCCTCTTCCTCCTCCTCCTTTTCATTATTTAAAATCTTTTTTTTTTTTCATGCTGGCACAGATTGGACAGTTTAACAGAAATTGGTAAGGCTGGGTGCGGCATCAGGCTTCATTGTCTGTTTTGGCTTGGTTCTTACAGCCGGATGCCCTTCTAATGCCAATATACAGCATACGCTTTTTTACATGGTATCAGCACTGACTGGGTCACCAAGTATCTTGCAAGACAAAAACCTGTCACCTCGAATGTATGTGTGTATATATATATATATATATATATATATATATATATATACACACACACATGTATATGTGTATATATA
>NC_068987.1:54461324-54466691 GCF_001194135.2 Octopus bimaculoides | reverse complement strand
ATATATATATATATATAAAAAAACAATATATGAGTATATGCATATATATGTACATGTATGTACATACCTTCATCCACATGTACATATAGATACACACACATACACACACACACGCATACATAACAAATACATCATATGTCTTTTGTTTTGCTTGGATATTGATTGTTTTACAAAGACATTGGTATTTTTCTAAGAACATTGTCTATGCTTCAGGAGATGACTCATATCTATTTTCTTTTTCATTGTTGTTTTTGTTGCAATTACATTTTTTTTTATAGTTTTGTCAATATTGTTCATGCTATCAATGTTACAGTGTGTTGATATTGCTGTCTTTATCATTGTCATCATCATCATCATCATCATCATCATCATTATCATCATCATCATCAACATCTGTACCAGTCAATGTTATTATCATACTTATTGATTTAGCAATCAGATATACTGCACTCATTGGTTATGTACACAAACATACCCACATATATATGTATCCACCCACTAGCCAGCCACCTGAGACCTGCACCCATATATATATGCATATTCATTCATACATACATAATACAAACATACTTACATACTTATATATATATAAATATATATCTCATATCTCTCTCTCTCTCTCTCTCTCTCTCTCTCTATATATATATATATATATATATATATATATATATGTGTGTGTGTGTGTGTGTGTGTGTGTGTATTTATGTATATATATGTATGTATTTATATATACGTATATATAACCATATACATACACATGTATGTATATATATATATATATATATATATATATGTATATATATATATACATATTCCTACACACACAAACCCACACATATATAGAGCTTGGGTAATGTTCGGTCTAATGATATAATGTAATAAGTACATACAATTAGTACTCAAGTTGACTTACCATCTAAAACTCCAACTTGAACTGCAACTAAAGGCAGTGATATTATAGCTACCTGGCAATGAATGATTAGAAGCAGTTTATCATTTAGCAGTTACATGTACACTAGAATGAAAGTATGAACAGGCAAACAACTGATATCGGTTTAGATTATGCATAATCCAATGCAATATTTCCACATTTGTTTATTTAAAAGTAATTGCTGAGTTGTTTCTACAATAGAGTAGATAAAAAGAAAGTAAGAAGCTGTGCAGATAGTCTCTTAGCAACTGTTTCAAGAATAGATGTGCAGATGGTGCATTTCCTGGCAAGCAAAAATAAGCTATCCATTTAGTAATGATCTGTTCCATCTTCAGAGAGAAAATATGTGGTAGCCCCTTAGTAGATTTTAGTAGTGATTAGTTCCACTGTGGGAGAGAGAAAGAGGTAGACCATAAGTATGTAGCAAGATCATTTAGTAATCAGGTCACTATACCTGATGTTGTGATTTGCTAGAATATGACCCACATAATAAGAAATATCTAACTGATCACGACTTTTCCTATAACTGGCTCCAGCAACAATTCCATCTTTTCACACCTCTGAGCCCATCCAGCACCTTAAATTCAGTACAACTTAACTACTTGACAGAGAACATTGAGAGACAACAGAGATGAGATGGCAGATGAACAGTGAACAAATACAAGCAACTGCTGATCCAAGTTGACAGCAGCTAATAAATGATGAACAATGACAGCAACACCAGCACCGACTAACCTCACATTGACTACTGTAACAATAATACCAAGAACTATAACATTCAATCTCTCTCAATGTTTTGTTGTTTGTAATAATGACAGCGCTTTTCTTTGTGTAGGAAAAGAATAAAGCATTTTGTTTATCGTAAATCGCAACCTTCTTCAGTGCTCATCTTTGTGTAAGTAGAAGGCTTTCGTCAACTACAAACTAGTGAGAGGTATAAAAAACAATAGAAAGGAAAGACAGGGTCATGATAATAAACGAGTAGATAGAAAGTAAAGTTCATAGCAAGTGACAGAGTTTAAGAGTTAGAGGAAGATATATAGAAAAGAATGGATAATGCCAAAATGGGTGGGAAAGTAGAGAAATTAAGTAGTCAGGTATGAAGAAGAACATGTGTATAATGGCAACGTCAAGTGTGGTGACTGTATTAGAGTTATCTTCCTTTATCTTGTCAGTAAGCGTCACCTCCTAACAATGGCAGTTTGACATGTAGTCCAAGATGGCAGTTTGATCCATGGTCTGTGGGAAGAAAAAAGTTATACTAAGTTTCAAGAAAAGATGTTATAGGGTAGAGAAGTAAATCAAGTACAAGTTTAAAAACCAGTTAGTTGATATAGGCTTCTGTGGGAATGAATGATTACAGTTATGAAAAGATAATTTTTAAATTGTATGTTCTGGGAAATGTGAAAATATATCAAACAGTCATAATAAGGTGATGTATAATGGATAAAATAAATGACAGTAAATATATTAGGATCATTAGAATAATTTAAATGAGCATATGAAGTATATCTACTTTGTGGAGGTGAGAAATTATGTGGAAGAGAAATATATAGAGGAATCCATTGTACTGCATTTAGGTTTGTGATAAAATTGAAAGGTCCTAAAAACGTATGCACACAAGAGGTGAGTGCTTTGAGTTATTTATTTAATAATTGCATTGGGTTATACAAAAGTATTTGTATTGATGCTTTTAAGCATAACCAGCATGAAACATTTTTACTCTAGTATGGAATACTAGTATCAATGACAGACCAAATTATATCATGAGATATACTTTTTTCTTAAAGTTATGTATGTGGTCAGCTAGTGAGGTAGATTTATTGTGTTTATTGGATTTAAAAGAGCTCAAGTGAGCTAAGTATTGAGGTCTAAAATTGACAGTTGCACTGATGTATATCTTGATAAAGTTTTTATGTTTGTTAAGGACTGTATATATATATAAATGACATTGAATTTCTTGCAGTTGACTTGTAATGGACAGTTAGTACATATTTTGAAGTTGCAGTTGCTGCCTTTTGATTTAATATCCTTTGAATTATGTATGTTATAATTGTTATTACACAGACATCTATCATGGGTTGAATTGAGTCTATCAGATTCATTTCCCTTCTATGTGCTACATTCTAGGTTGCTGCCGATATTGTATATGCTATTATTATTAGCATTAGCCATATTAGTACTTTTGGTGATAGAGGCAGTAGATGTCTCAAGTATTGGTTACTTCTGCACAGTTGCTATGGTGGCTTCTATTATTATAACTTAGGTGAAATGCTTAGTGGTATTTTGCCTGCCACGACGTTCTGAGTTCAAATTCCACTGAGGTCAACTTTGCCTTTCATCCTTTTGGGGTCGATAAACTAAGAACCAGTTGTGTGCTGGGGTTGATGTAATCAACCATCCCCTCTCCCAAATTTCATGCCTTGTGCCTAGAGCAGAAAGGATTGTTATTATCATTATTGAGTGAAAGAGTAAGTAAGGCATGCCATCAAAGTGACACTGGAGTAGAGAAACATGAAGCCCAATATGCCCATCATGCCTACCCGTCTAATAAGGGTACGCCAGACACATGCATCACAACCATATGTGTGCAACATGGTGATCCCATATCAAGATAAACAGTATGTAACCCTGCTGCTGGGGCTCTATTAGAATTTTCTTTGTAGTAGCCCATCCCACTGTAAAGGTCCTTGAATAAGGGTTAATTAAGGATGATGAATGACACAGGCATTGGAATTGTTTTTTGTTTACTAGTTGGATTTACATAGATTTTCCCACAAATGTTTTTTTGACTATTAGCTTCATAACTCAGCAATCACATGTTGATTCGTTTGCAACAGTCAAATTTTTGACATGTCAGTAGTCACATGTTAAAGAAGCCACATATCAAAAACAAAATAAGAAAAGAAAACAAAAAGAAAGATTGCTACAAACATATACTCATACATACATACAAATATATGTATATGTACATATATATATATATGTGTATGTGTGTATGTCTGCTAGGGTCAACTCTGCTGGGTGGTTGATGTTAGGAAGGACATCCAGCTGTAAAAATTGTGTCAAAACAGACACACAAGCCTGTTGCAGTCTTCTACCTGGCCAGCTCCTGTCAAACCATCCAACCCATGTCAGCATGGAAGGTAGACGTTAAATTATGATAATGATGATGACAGCGATGATATATACGTGTCCTCCATCACTGCTTGACAACTGGAGCTGATTCGTTTGCATCACAGTGACTCAGAAATTCACAAAAAGATTCCAATAGAATATCTAACTATCTACCTTAGAAAATAAATAATGAAGTCATGTTGTTTGACTAAACCATCGAAGGTGGTGCCTCTGCATGATTGCAATCCAATGACTGAATCAAGAAAACAATAAAAGATATTTATTTAAGTAAAACCTGTTCTGATGCTTTAAGCTCAGCTGTGATGTTTATTTAGTGGTATTTGAATACATAGAAATAATTAATTCATATAAATTTAACCGAGTCATATAATTGCCTTTTATCACTAATTATCAAATCTATAACATCAACTAATTTATTCAATATATTGATGTATATCTATCTATCTATCTATCTATCTATATAATGTATATATATGCGTGTGTGTGTGTGTGCCTTGGTGTGTCCGTTGCATTTGTGTGCATCAATTTAGTAGGGTTCCATCAGCTTCAATGTGTTTAATGTACCTTAAGTCATATGTGTTCTTATAATCATATTGTACGCGCGCACGCGCGCGCACACACTCACACATTAATTAAAGTACAGAGTATTGGTTTTGCACTGGATCTTAAAAGTGGTTGTTAGATAATAGCACAGTTAAGTAATACCACATACTCTTCAGTGATGGCAAATAAGCAAGTATATAAGCAATTATATATATGTGTGTGTGTGTGTGTGTGTGCTTGTGTGTGTCTGTGTGTTAGTATGTATGGGGAACAGTTTTTCTTTTACACATATTTCATTTTATGCAACTTTGTTTTTTAGGTTTTATTTTTTGATCCTTTTTATCTAGATTTTTCATACTTTCTTATTAATTTTTACACTTAATTTGGAACAATAGAGTTCCTGAATTCATCTTCGATGTTTGCAGACCTCGACAGTCTTATTTTCAAGATTCAACTATATTTGGCATTGGTATTACTGGTTGAATTTATATAGATTTTCCCAATAGAGTTTTTGTGACTATTAACTTAATAACTCAGCAATCACATATTGATTTGTTTGCCACAGTCAGATTTTTTACTGATAGGCTTTATTATGTCAGCAGCCTCATATTAAAAGACCCACATATCAAAATAAAAACAAAAAAAGAATATTAAGAGATAGCTACCAATATATATTCATACATACATACAAATACATGGATATGTGTGTATATACATACATATATATATATACAGATGTGTGTATATATACATAT
>NC_068987.1:54458662-54460783 GCF_001194135.2 Octopus bimaculoides | reverse complement strand
AATAATAATAATAATAATAATAATGATAATAATAATAATAACCAAAAATACAAGATTTACCACTTTTATGAAGGGAGATAAATTCTATCATATCCTGAAGTAAATTATGTAAGCACTTCTGGATAAACAACATTCTTTTTTTTTTTTTCTGGTTTGGAGCATAAACAAATAAATCTTGTAAACTACTGACCCTGGAACAACCAACATAAAGTTGAATATAAGAAAAGCAAGGCTCAATTAAGTGCAAGCCAGTAGATTTCAAAGTCTGGCTTTGAGCTTTATTAATAGACATTGTGAAGCAAAGTCACACTGGGAATTGTGTTCTTTTGAACTCAAAGGGCATGTATTTTGGTTTGATTGGAATTCTTGGAATGAAAACCTCTTCCCCAATGGCACATCCAGTGATAATGGTAGCTTCTATCACACTAGGAGATAATGTCTTCACAACCAACCTTGTCCCATTGCATAATTTAGGAGGATCTAAATTTTTTAGAAGCATTATTAGGACTCCTACCTCCAGAAAAAGTTTATATGGAGGAGTACCAGGTAGCTCAAGAGAATTAAGGAACTCTGATGTGTAATGGACAGCTTGATTTTCATTGTATTCCTTAATGACTGTTGGAATCTTATTCATTAATTCATGGTTAATCCTTGCTACTGTCTCATTGTTTTGGTGCAAGAATTGCCCTTTCACCCAACCATTTATGTGAATTATATTTATTATCTAAGTCTGGAAATACCCTGTTCTTCAATTCAGCTGGGGAATTTACCATGATAGCAATATGAGCCAAATTGATATCACCATTCCCATCACCATTTCCTAATTGGAGGAGCCAGGTTGAAAACTGTTTTGTGCAGTGGTTCCCATGTAATAAAGCTAGCATGTGCATTCATCCCAAATGGTCAGATGGCATTGGTGCAACAATTCTGCTGAACCTATGTTACAAATTGGACAGTTATTTGTGACCAAGTTTAGCAGTAATTTAAAAGCAAAATGAGCTGTTTGTCCTAAAAGAATGGTGGCAGCAATGCCAGATGATGCTACAGCAACTGCAATTTTCTTTTGTTGCCTTACTTTGGAGACAAGCAATGTTGTTACAAATGTTTTACCTGTGCCATCAGGAGCATCAGGTAAGAAAATTCCTCCACTTATTTCTCTGACTGACGAAATAATTATATCATATGCACAACATTGTTCTGGAAGAAGTTTAGGTTCATGTTCATTCACAAATGCAGGCAACTCTGTGATGTCACAATTTGTCTCTTTTGCTATATCTCTTGAAATTAAATCACTATTTGACGGTTTATTTTTGGCAGTCCAGAGCCAGACTCTTGAAAATTTTTGTCTCCTGTGGCCAAAACTCACTCTTCAATTTCAGTGAGTGCTTGGTTAAAAACTTTCAGAGAACTGAATATTGATATCTGGGTTTTCCTGTTGAACTGCATACTTTAAGTCCTCAGCCATGTCCTCCTGATGTTTCATCCAAAGCTGTAGGAAACTGCTAAGTCGACACATCTTCAGTATAATTGCAAAATGGTTACAAAGTTTCCTTGGGGAATCTGATACTGATGCTTCAGTCAATGCAAGGTCCCAATGCACATCATTTTCTTAAAAAAACCTTGTTGATAGTATGCTTCCCTATAAATTTTACACACATGATCATTTACTCTCCTCGAATCTTGGAATGATTTGGGACTCAGTATTTCATGCCAAAGGAGCAGTAAGTAGAAACATTCTGCTTGGCTTGGGTGTAGACACTGTAAACTCTTGTATATAAAGGGTGCAGAGCTTGCACCAAAAACTAGCTGGCAGAGAATCTGCCTGGAGTTAAAATAGTAACATTCATCTGCCTCTTTGATGTGGCTACTGTAAAAGTATAGGACAAGCTATTACTTCTAGTAAAGCAAAGAATAAGAAACTTTTTACTTAAAATATTGCAGTAAAGAATGCCAGTTCTTCTAATTTATCACTCTTTACAGTTCTCATCTTTTAAATTTATTGTACAAAACTGTTCAACTAATTTGTAACTTTGTCTAATTAGTCACTTTTTTCTGTATTTAAGGTAGTAAATTAGCCAACTTCAACTTAAATAAATATAGTGTTATTTATAAACTATAGTA
>NC_068987.1:54453135-54458186 GCF_001194135.2 Octopus bimaculoides | reverse complement strand
ATGCTGGTTGCACCATGGTTCACCAAAAGTTACAAACAACAAAACCCCAAAACCATCAGTTACCAGGCTCACCTTAAGTAACCTAGTTTTGAAATATTAGGAATTCACAGGAATTCATTCAATGAAAAAAACAGTTTCCAAAGATTTCTGGATTAGGCGGGGGAGGGGGGGAATCCCACCTCATTTTTCCGATGCAAAATAAAGGATTTGCAGTATATTAGGAGATCAGGGTACTTGATTCCACACAACAAATCAAATTTTTTTGTTTTTTTTTCTTAATGAAAATCGGGTGGGTGTCAATATAGAAATTGACCATAATGCTGTTGTTATTTAGCCTCAAATAAACCCTGATGATGCAATTGTATCATCAAAGACATTCCAGCCTTCAGTAAACCATCTTTTTATGGATGATCTAGGACATTAAATACAATGGGTGTGTGATTTAGGTAGGGGGATACATTGGTTGCTATTTTTAGCATGTTGAGCGACCAGGTAGAGATTCTTTCATTGGTTTGATTGCGTGATGAGATTTTTTTTTACAAATATATTTAATATGTATATATATATCATCGGCAGACGTTAGAGAATAAGTCAAAAGCTGAGTGTTTCGTGTATTGACACTTATCAAACACGAATTTGTCCATTGCCATTCTGTAACTTCTGATGAAATAACTTCTAAAATACAAAATTTTGTCAAACACATTAAGAGTAAACTCTGTTCTATGTGACACATTCTACTAGTACCGGAAATTTGAAAGTGTTTAGTTAAAAAAAAATTAATTAAATAATCTGTGCGTCTAATTGAATAGATCTGAAATGGATGAAAGGCAAAGTTGACCTCAGCAGAATTTGAACTTAGAACGTAAAGACAGACGAAATACTGCTTCTAAAATACAAAATTTTGTCAAAAACGTTAAGAATAAACCCTGTTCTATGTGACATATTCTATCTGTATTGGAAGTCTGAAAGTGTTTAGTTAAAAAAATTAATTAATCTGTACGTCAAAGTTGACCTCGGTGAAATTTGAACTCAAAAACATAAAGACATGATATAACATTAAGCATTTCGCCTGCCGCGCTAATGTTTCTGCCAGCTCACCGCCTTAGGAAGTAAGCATTCGTTTTAGAAATATATTCTTTATTCTTATTGCATAAACGTTACTCCCTTACTTCCTTACTTACTGACATAAAATGTAACATTTTACCTCATAACTCTCTTTCTACTAATTTTTGTTCAATGCGACTAATGATTCTGAATTCCTCATGCATTTTTCTATCATTTAAGCCTAAAAAAGTTGTACTTTTAATTTGAAATTAAAATATTTATGTTAATTGAAGATGAATATCTGCCTTACTTGGCAGATGAATATCTGCCCCTTGAGGTTGCAGATATTTTGATGTAACTTTTTTTCTACTGAACCAAATCTCATACTATTTATGCCAAAGTGTAGCTGAAGAGGTGTTTGCAATTTAGTTGAGCACTGAATTAGTGATGAAGCTTGGAAGCTGCTGCAATTGACAAAATGGTGGACTTAAGAATGTATTCATACATACAAAAACATATGCATAATATGCATATATCTATTGTTGTGTACACATACATACAAACACACATAGACATGCACACACCTGTTCATACATTTCAACAAAAGTGAATGGACATGATCTGTAAATATGTTTGCTTGCACATTTCCTATGCAAATATCAGTGTTTGTCTGTCTATATGCATGTTTCAGAGATAAATTAAAGACGTTATTAAAGAAAATAAATTGTATTTTGCATTTGAGCAATTCAGTAACTTCTGTAATTCTGTATAATTCCTATAATTCTATAAATCCTGCAGAAACGAAATTTCATTGTCACTAGGTTTTACATTCTTCAAGTATTCAGTAAAAGAAATAGTGGATTATTTATAAATGTAAAAGCAATTCCTCTGAAGCTTACCAAAATCAAATTTGTTCCAATTATCAGACCTGTGTTCTATAAAAGTCTTTGTAATCTGCCAATGTGAGAAATAGTTTGAAACAAAAGGACCAAAATTAGATTTAGTACTGTTGCATACATACATACATACATGTATACATGCATAAATGCATACATGTTAGCATGTATAATGGCATACATACATGCATACATACATGCATACATACATACATATATACATACATACATACATACATACATATATACATGAATAAATGAATACGTTTGCATACACATGTATAAGAGATAGTATTTGTATGTGTTTGTGTGCATTATTCAGAATGTACATACATATAAATGCATAAATATATATATATCATACATGCAGACACACACACACACACACACACACACACACACACAGATATATATGTGCATGTATGAACCTATTAGTCTCTGTGTGTGTTTATGTACTTGTGTGTGCGTGTGTGTGTGTGTGTGTGTGTATGGATAGATGAATGATAGAAAATGGAATGAATGACTACAATTGTTTCAACACATTTTTACACCTGTAATACATTAGTGAGATGTTGTGTGATCATCATTATACATCTAAAGCATAAAATGCATCCCCTCAAGTGCATTCTCACACTGAGTGATGTGACACTAGGATCTAATGGAGGACTTATTTAAACAATCATCTGAGGCACATGTTCTACATTGAGTTGATGATAATGATTACATAACATTCCACCAGTGTATTTCATGTCCAAAAATGTGTTGAAACAATTGTAGTGACTTTAAATAAAGAATGTCATTTGTTCCATTTTCTGTCATAGAGTGTAAGCATCTCAAGAGAAAAGTCAGGCATAAAAGGCATCAGATGTGGTGTGCAAGAGAGACAACTGTGTTGGTATGGTCGTGTGAGGCATATGAAGGAGGACAGCTGTGCAAAGAGGTGCCAACCTCTAACTGTGGAGAGAACTTGTGGTAGACATAAAACCCAGGAAGACATGGGATGAGGTGGTGAAGCACAAACTTCAAACTTTGGGCCACACAGAGGCAATGATTAGTGACTGAGACCTTTGGTGATATGCTGTGCTTGAGAAGACCCGTCAAGCCAAGTTTAAATGATAGTCAAGGCTGATGCTGGTGTCATGTAACTGGCACCCATGCTGGTGGCACGTAAAAAGCACCTATTGAGCATTGGGCCTCATGGAGGCAAAGTGGGTGATGCCAGTGGCACGTGAAAAGTTCCTTTTGTGTGTTAGGCCTCACGGGGGCAATGACGAATGACCGAGACATTTGGCATTATGTTGTGCTTGACAAGAAGACTCATCAAGTCAAGTAAAATCACAGTTGTAGTAGATACTGATGCCACACAAATGGCACCCATACCACTGGCACGTAAAAACACCCATTACTCTTTCAGAGTAGTTGATGTTAGGAAGGGCATCCAGCCAAAGAAGCTATGCCAAATCAAACTGGAGTCTGGTACAGCCTCCCAGCTTGCCAGCCCTGGTCAAACCTTCCAACTTATGCCAACATGGACAACAGACATTAAATCATGATGATCTATTTATATAAACTCTATGGATACTATGTGGAGGTACAATGGCCCAGTGGTTAGGGCAGCGGACTTGCGGTCGTAGGATCGTGGTTTCAATTCCAATACCGAGCATTGTGAGTGTTTATTGAGTGAAAACACCTAAAGTTCCACGAGGCTCCAGCAGGGGATAGTGACAAACCCTGCTGTACTCTTTCACCACAACTTTCTCTCACTCTTACTTCCTATTTCTGTTGTACCTGTATTCAATGGGCCAGCCTTGTCACACTCTGTGTCATGCTGAATCTCCCTGAGAACTACGTTAAGGGTACATGTGTCTGTGGAGTGCTCAGCTACTTGCACGTTAATTTCACGAGCAGGCTGTTCCGTTGATTGGATCAACTGGAACCCTCGTCGTCATAACCGATGGAGTGCCAATCACCAATGGATACTATGGAATTCCTGGTGTATATCTAGTAACAGGAGCGTTTCCACTGTATGATGACATCAGGTAGCCAATAATTGTGGACAAGCTCTGCAGAGCATTCTACAAGGTTTTTACCTGAATCTTATCTCTCTCTCTTTCTCTCTCTTTAACTATATATATATATAAGGTGCATTTAAAGGGTATCTCAGTATAGTTTTTCCTGCCAAAACTAATGTCACATAGGCAAGATCCTTTGGGTGAGAGGTCACATCAGTTCCCAGCTGTTACACTTAGAGTACAGACGTGTAATACATGCTTGTTAAATTTTCATTTTCATGCAAGATGACCAAATGCACACTTACACACACACACATACATCATCATCATCATCATCATTTGACGTCCGCTTTCTATGCTAGCATGGGTTGGACGATTTGACTGAGAACTGGCGAACCAGATGGCTGCGCCAGGATCCAATCTGATCTGATAGAGTCTCTACAGCTGGATGCCCTTCCTAACGCCAACCACTCAGAGAGTGTAGTGGGTGCTTTTACATGCCACTGGCACGAAGGCCAGTCAGGCAGTACTAGCAACGGCTATGCTCAAATGGTGTTTCTTACATGCCACCTGCACAGGAGCCAGTCCAGCGGCACTGGCAACGACCTCGCTCGAATGTTTTTTCATGTACCACTGGCACAAGTGCCAGTAAGGTGACACTGGTAACGGTCACGTTCAAATGGTGCTATTTACATGCCACCGGCACGAAAGCCAGACAGCTGCTCTGGCAATGATCACACTTGGACGGTGCTGTTAGTGTTCCACTGCCACAGGTGCTAGTCATCAAATTTGGTTCAATTATGATTTCGATTTCACTTGCCCCAACAGGTCTTTGCAAGACATATATCATCATCATTCATCCTCATTTAACCTCTGCTTTCCATGCTAGTATGTGTTGGACGATTTGACTGGGAACTGGTGAACCAGATGGCTACACCAGACTCCAATCTGATCTGGCCGACTTTCTACAGCTGGATGCCCTTCCTAACATCAACCACTCCGAGAGTGTAGTGGGTGCTTTTTACGTGCCATCTGCACAGGAGTGAGTCGAATGTTTTGATATATTTATATATATATATATATATATATATATATATAT
>NC_068987.1:54451548-54452982 GCF_001194135.2 Octopus bimaculoides | reverse complement strand
ACATACATATATATGTATATATATTTGAGTGTAGCCGTCGCCAGTACCGCCTGACTAGCCCTCGTGCCGGTGGCACGTAAAAGCAACCACTACACTCTTGGAGTGGTTAGCGTTAGGAAGGGCATCCAGCTGTAGAAACTCTGCCAAATCAGATTGGAGCCTGGTGTCGCCTCCTGGTCCACCAGTCCTCAGTCAAATCGTCCAACCCATGCTAGCATGGAAAGCGAATGTTAAACGATGATGATGATGATGATGATGATGATGAAGATAATTTTAAAAAAATTATTGTAAGTTTTATTTACTCATAGTTTACTTATGTTTCACTCTAATGAACAATTGCTATACCTCACTGGTGAGGCACTTGTCCTACCTTGGGAAATGCTTCTGTAGATGCTCCTTCATTTGTTAAGAATTATGATGATGATAGTAATGGCAATGAAAATTCTAAGGTTGCTGTTGACGCTTACCATTGCTTCAGTTGCTATTGCTGGTTATAATGTGATATCAGTGATGCTAGTAATAACGGCAATAATAATGATGATGATGATGATGATGATGATGATGAGGATTATAGTGATGGTAGTGATAAAAATTGGGATAGAATGACACATACATCAATTCCTTATTGATGTAAATTAATTATCTTGTTATCAGTGATGTCTCCATGAGAAGAGTGTTTATAAAGCTTTTATAATTCACACAGATAGAAACTTATCTGTCTAAGTGTTGATCTATCTGCATTTCTACCTAGTTGTTTTAAACCGCCTACCTATCTAAGTATCTACCTGTTGGTCTGTCTATCTGTCTTTCTGAATCTACTTATTTATATGTACTATGATTTATACACATATGTGCACAAGCACTCATATATTCACATATACACACATATGTGTGTGTGTGTGTGTGTACACATGTATATGCACTCACACACACACACATCTGGGAATATGATTGTATGTATCTGTGTAAGTTTATATATATATATATATATATATATATATATCATCATTTAATGTCTGTTTTACATGTTAGCATGGGTTGGACGATTTGACTGGCGAAGCGGATGGCTACACCAGACTCCAATCTGACCTAGCAGAGTTTCTACAGCTGGATGCCCTTTCTAACACCAACCACTCTGAGAGTGTAGTGGGTGTTTTTTTACTTGCCACCGGCACTAGGGCCAGTCCGGGGGTACTGGCAATGGCCACGCTCAAATGATGTTTTTTATGTGCCACCTGCACAGGAGTCAGCCAATGTTTTGTTCACATGCCACCGGTACAAGTGCCAGTAAGGTGAAGCTGGAAATGATTGCGTTCAAATGGTACTTTTTACGTGCCACTGGCATGGGAGCGAAACTGCTGCTCTGGCAGTGATCCTGCTCAGATGGTGCTGTTAGCGCTCCACTGGCATGGGTGCCAGTCATTAAATTTGGTT
>NC_068987.1:54445866-54448551 GCF_001194135.2 Octopus bimaculoides | reverse complement strand
AATCGTCTCTCTTGCACGCCACAACTGATGCTTCTAATGTTCAGCTTTTCTCTCAAGATACTTACACTCTGACGGGTATTCACATTGACATTACACATCCAACGGAGCATACTGGCTTCATTCCTTGCGAGCTTACGTATGTCCTCAGCAGTTACAGCCCATGTTTCACTGCCATGTAGCATGGTTGTTCGTACGCATGCGTCATACAGTCTGCCTTTTACTCTGAGTGAGATAGATAGATAGATAGATAGATAGATAGATAGACAGATAGATAAATAATAGATAGATAGATAGATAGATAGATAGAGAGATAGATAGAAAAACTGAATGATAACGGAATAGGGATAGAGAATGAAATGGAAAAAGATACAAAGAAAGAGTAAATGTGGTGTCATGACCAAATTAACAAAATAATAATTGTTTAATAATAGGTTGTGTGCATTGATGTGTAGATGGAAGTAATTAGACATTAAATGAAAAGATGCAGAACAAATAGAATTTCCCTTCTTCAGCTGTCCAAACTAAGGAATTTTTGTAGTTTTTGTGCATGAGGATGGTACTATATTTGAGTATCATACTACACAGCTCATAATGTGAGCACAAGACCAAAAAGGAGATTCATTTACACATTCAACACATCTTTACTGTTATTGCTCAATGCAGAAGCTGTGACATTAATTTCAGATCTATGGGGAAACATCAGTTTGCTTGGAAACGGTTAGAGGTTGGCAATGGGGTGGGGCAGATGCACTTCCTGTTTCCAATCAAATTAATATTTCTCCACAACCAGACATGTTTCCACAGAAGACTGGAAATGAAGGATACTGATTGTATGACTGTGACACTCACTTACAACTATCATGCAATGTCAATGCAAGGAGAAGAGCATCTGGCCATAGAAAATCCATCTCAACAGATTCCATCCAACCCATGCAAGCATAGAAAATTGGACGTTAAAACGATGATGATGTCTATTGATTTGTTCATAAATGTGATTGAATGAGTCATAACAGACAAAATAATCAATAGATGTATAGGTCGATAGAGGGATAAATAATCAAATAAAATGAAAAATAATCAATAGATGAAAAAATAGATAAGGAAAAATGAATAATTAATGATGAATATATGGATGGAAGTTTATGTAAATGTTGTATAAACTTGTAGTCATAAAGGGCTAAAAGTTTAATTAGAGATTTACAGGAGTAATACAGCCTCATTGAAGTGTGTGCCTTCATGGTGTTTTTGTGGTTGGATGGCCACGGATGGGTGTTTTATATTTGAAGCATGCCTTGGAGAAGGAAGGGATAGCTGAGACTTACATTACCCTGAGTTGTCATCATCATCATTGCCGTCAATGTCATTGTCGTTGTCATCATTGTCCTCCTCCTCCTCCTCATCATCATCATCATCATCACTATCATCATCATCACCACCACCACCATCCTCATCATCATCATCATCATCATCATCTTCACAGTCACAGTTGTTGTTGTTATCATCATTCTCATTGTTTTAATGTTCACTTTTCTATGCTTGCATGGGTCGGATGGAATTTGTCAAGGTAGATTTTCTTTGGCCAAATGCCTTTCTTGTCACAATGTCTCATCTGATTCAAAGCAAAATATTATTTCTTCCACAGCTGGACATGTTTTCACGAAAGATTAGTCAATATACACCTTTTCCATCCTGTATATGTCTAAAACATCAGCTCAGCATGCTAGCTCCTTTTTGAAGCATTTGTCATACAGAAGATAGTTGGCTGTGTTTCTACAACTGCATTAACAGTAGTATGGTTATACATAGCTGTTTATATTTTCTGTACTTGATGAGAATCCTATTTTAGTTTTATGTTGTTTCAAGAGTGTACACCTAGTTTGGCAAACTTTCTACTATTTCAGTAAATGTATTATTCACTATTTTCTATATATGAGAGGGATGAATTTCATTTAGACACGTGACAAGTGAGTACACATCATAGACAAGGTTCAAGTAGGCTGAAACACATCTAATGTTATTGTGAATCACCTCTGGGATGATATTCACTTCACTTCAACATATATTGTTTTCAACACAGTATGTTTATGAAGGGATTTTCTCTCAGAGAAAGGTCTCACCATCTTACCTTTCAAAGGTGTATATACCTTAGGTATAAAATAAAAATGGCTAAAAAAGCACCCATTACATACTGTAAAGTGGTTGGTAGCAGGAAGGGTATCCATTTGTTGAAACTATGCTAAAGCAGATACTGGAACATGATGCTGTCCTTGAACCCTTTTGATACTGTCAAACTGTCCAACCCATGCCAATATGCTCCTGTCAAACCACCTAACCCATGCCAGCATGATGAGTGGACGTTAAATGATGATGATGATAATGATGATATATACATATATATATATCGTCAGTAAATCATAAATCCGAAAGAGAAGCACACTGTAATTTATAGAGCAGTAGAGTAATTAGATAAAAGTACTTAAGGCTGGTGTATGGGGTTATCCATGGTTTCATGTCCATAATGCACTTAGCTTTACAGCATCTCTATCTAGGAAGATAAGCTGTAAAGCTAAGTGCTTTAGAGACATGAAACCCTGGGTAACCTCATAGACCAGCCATTACTAAACTATCTTTATCTTTATCTAATATATATATATATATATATATATATATATATATATATATATA
>NC_068987.1:54441295-54444631 GCF_001194135.2 Octopus bimaculoides | reverse complement strand
GTTGGACAGGTTGACTGAGGTCTGGAAAGCCAGCGGTTGCACCAGGATCCAATCTGATCTGGCAATGTTTCTACAGCTGGATGCCCTTCCTAACACCGTAACACTAACCATTCTGAGAGTGTAGTGGGTGCTTTTTATGTGCCGCTGGCACAAGAGCCAGTCAGGCAGCCCTGGCGTCGATCATGTTCAGATAGTGCTTTTTACGTGCCACTGGAGGCACTGTGACATTGACTATATTTGGATGGTACTTTATACGTTCCATCAGCAAGGGAGCCAGTCAGGGGGCACTGGTCACAGCTACCATTTTAGTTTTACTTGACTCAACAGGTCTTCTCAAGCATATCATGTCATCCTATGCATCAAGGGTACTTTTAAATGGGCCAGATATGCAACACTGGCATCAGCAATGGCTGCGTTCTCACTTTAGTTGCTGGGTCTTCTCAATCATAGCATATCTCCAAAGGTCTCAATTTCCTGTCATTGCCTCTGTGAGGCTCAATGATCGAAGGTCATGCTTCACCACCTCATCCCATGTCTACCTGGGTCTGCCTCTTCCACAGGTTCCTTCCACAGTTAGGGTGTGGTACTTCCTCGCACAGCTGTCCTCATCCATACATAACATATGACCATACCAGCGCAGTTGTTTCTCCTGCACACCACATTTGATGCTTCTTATGTCCAACTTTTCTCTCAGGGTGCTCATACTCTGTCGTGCACACACACTGACATTTCACATCCTGCGGATCATACTAGCTTCATTTCTTTCAAGCCTACACTTCTTTCAGTTTCTCTCTATTAAATTCACTTGCAAGATTTAGGTAAGCCTGGGCCTGGTTGCTGTAGCAGAAGAAACTTGCCCAAGGAGCCATGCAGTGGGACTGAAACCCAGAACTATGTAGTTAGGAAGCAAACTTCTTACCACACACCCACACTTGCACCTCATACTTCCTCATCTTGGAAAATTCACATACACACGTGCGCACACACACAAACACACACACACACACACACACACACACACACACACACACACAAAGCAAAAAGTAAAAGCCAACGAAAAACAAATAAACCCATTCACATCATGACTTGAATCTAGGTGATTGGTAAAGAGTCATTCACTGGTACGGCACATAGACATTGTTAATGATATAGTGTCAACAATCTTAAGCCAGCCATGAAACAATTATACTTTACCAGCATGGTTCATTATTCTTAGATGATTCCTGCTTTTCAGATTGAAATTATTTATTTTCTTGTAAATGTTGCGTCTGTTCATCAGACCATTGAATAGTTTGAAATGTTACAGTTTAGCAATCACTGAAACAAATAATTTATTTATGTGAAGGGAGAGAGAGAGAGTGAAGAAGTGACAGAGTAAGTGGGAGAGATAGGAATGGTGGGGAGAGAGAGAGAGAGTGAAGTTGAGTGGGTCGGGTGGGATGTTCTTTCCAGAAATTACAGTGTTCTAATTTGCCAATAAAAGATTAAAAATAAGTAGAATTGATGTAAAAAAGAAATACACCGCCCCCCCAAAAATGGAAATGTGTATATGCACACACACACACACACACACACACACACACACACACAAACACACACAAACACACGCATGGATAAATATACATACATAAATACATACATACATATATATATATCTATATATATCGATATTCATATATGATATATATATATATATGATATATATATATATATATATATATATGTATGTATGTATGTATTTCTATATATACGCACATATACATACATAAATACATACATATACGCACATATACCTATGTGTTTATGTGTGCATATCAATTTCACTTGAAGACAAAGCATTATAGTATAATATAGTATACACACTAAAGCACATAATAATAGAAATAGTAATAATGTATATCAATTGCTACTGTTGTAGCTGTTGTTGTTGTTGTTCTTGATTATGTTCTCTTTATCATAATACATACACATATGCACATGCACACTCACGCACCTCAGTAATAATATATATAATGATAACATTCATGTAAAGATTTGGGAAAAAATACTGTTGACCAGGCATCCTGTTAAAAAATAAATTCACTGCATTCATGTGTTTTGAGAATTGCATTGAAAATGCAAACTGAAAGCAAGGCAGACAGTAAGGAATCCCCAAGCATTAATTCTTTCTACAATTAGAAAAAGGTCTGAAATTTTGGAGAAGGGTCCACTTTGATAACATTGACCTCCGTGCTCAACTTGTACTAGTTTTATTGACCTTGAATGGATGAAAGGCAATGTGAACCTTGGTGGAATTTGAATGCAGAATATATATATATATAGGTGTAGGTATGGCTGTGTGGTAAGAAGCTTACTTCCCAACCACACAGTTCCAGATTCAGTACCACTGTGTGGCACCTTGGGCAAGTTTCTTCTACTATAGTCTTAGTCCAACCAAAGCCTTGTGAGTAGATTTGATAGATGGAAACTGTAAAAAGCGCACTGTGTGTGTATGCGCGTATATATACATATTTATATATATATATATATATATAACAATTGCAGTGTAGAAGGTGTTTATAAGCCATTTAAAATAACACACAAAAGCCGTCAGATTCACTTCAACATTTAAATTTAATTTGTCAAAATATTTTCATCGTTTTGAGACTGCGACCTGTTCACTGACAAAATTGTGCTGCATATATATACACACATATACATATATATATATATAGAGAGAGATATATATGTATATGTACATATTTATGTGTTTATGTCCGTGTTTGTCCCCCTACCATTGTTTGGCAACTGATGTTGGTGTGTTTACATCCCCGTAACTTAGCGGTTTGGCAAAAGAGACTGATAGAATAAGTACTAAGCTTTCAAAGAATAAGTCCTGGGGTTGATTTCTTCGACAAAACCCATTAAGAGTGCTTTACATCAAACAAATGTAAATTTGACAAAACACCTGAAAGTACACATTCTCAGAAAATATTCTGATTATTTTCCATTGAACTTTCTCTTGAACAACAACTGGCTCTCCATCAGTTACGTCAATGAGGGTTCCAGTTGACCTGATCAACAGAACAGCCTCTTTTACTCTTTTACTTGTTTCTGTCATTTGACTATCACCATGCTGGAGCACCGTCTTTAGTCGAGCAAATTGACCCCAGGATTTATTCTTTGTAAGCCTAGTACTTATTCTATTGTCTCTTTTGCTGAACCGCTAAGTTATGGGGACGTAAACACACCAGCATCAGTTGTAAAGTGATGCTGAGGGGACAAACACAGACACACAAACATATACACACACACATACATATATATATATATATGTATATATATATATGTATATAT
>NC_068987.1:54440152-54441285 GCF_001194135.2 Octopus bimaculoides | reverse complement strand
AAGAATTATGTTAAGAGTATATATGACGGACTTCTTTCAGTTTCTGTTTACCAAATCCACTCACAAGGCTTTGGTTGGCCCGAGGCTATAGTAGAAGACTCTTGCCCAAGGTGCCACGCAGTGGGACTGAACCCCGAACCAAGTGGTTCGTAAGCAAGCTACTTACCACACAGCAACTCCTGTTCATGAAATTAATGTGAAAGTGGCTGAGCACTCCACAGACATACATACTCTTAACATAATTCTTGGGAAGATTCATTATGAATCACAGACTGCGACAAGGCCGGCCCTTTGAATGAGTACTGCTCGTTTTTGCCAGCTGAGTGGACTGGAACAACATGGAATAAAGTGTCTTGCTGAAGGACCCAATGTGCCACTGGGAATAGAACTTGTGATCTTATGATCACGAGTTGAATATCCTTACCACTAAGCCATGAACCTTCACAGTCTTCATAGCACATAGAGACAAATGTATATGAGTTGCGTTTTGGAGGGATGAACATAATGACAGAACACCATCAGATTAGTACAAAACTTCTGAGTTGAATGTTCTATTTCCTTATCTTCTTTTCAGTTTTCTTCTTTTCATATTTATTTCTTGTTTCAACCAGTTACGAACCAGTGTCATTTGATGATGTCATTTTGTCTAGGAAGAAATACAGAGATAATCCAGCTGAAATTTTGAATTTCTGCATTTCTGTGTATTTTTCATTTTCCATTATGAATCTGAAGAAGACAAACATACTGATGAAATATTGATCAGTTCAATAAACAGAGTCAATCTGTATTTTATTACATATCATATTGTGCTCTTCTAATTGTGTATTTACCTTTGTGAAGAGTTACATCAATCATCCTAAACTATTACTATTATTATTTCAATTACTTTATTATTATTATTATTATTATTATTATTATTATTATTAATTGTAGTATTATTAGTAGTAGTATTTGTTTTCTTTCTTCATATTTGTATGTACTAAGTAGCTTTCCTTCCAAAAACTTTTTATGGAAAATAAATAGATATAGTTGATATTCAATTGTATTCCAATTCCTTTTACTTAGAACATTGTGCACACACACACACACACACACACACACACACACACACAACTCATACAAATACATGCTTG
>NC_068987.1:54439844-54440142 GCF_001194135.2 Octopus bimaculoides | reverse complement strand
TTTTTTTTTTTTTTTTTTATTGTTTCTCACTAATTCTTGCGGGAATTATTTTTCCTGTTCTTTTTACTTCTTATTATTTTCATTTATTTAAATTTTAATCTTTGTTTTTCTTTTCTTTTTTTTTTCTTAAATTTCTTCATTGTTTAAGAAGACAAATCTTTGCAAAGATCTGGAGAAAAAAAGAAAGCAACAGCATAATAATAGCAACTACTACTACTACTACTACTACTACTACTACTACTACTACTACTACCACTACTACCACTACCACTACCACTACCACTACTACTACTACTAC
>NC_068987.1:54437305-54438451 GCF_001194135.2 Octopus bimaculoides | reverse complement strand
GGTCGATAAATTAAGCACCAGTTGCATACTGGGGTCAATCTAATCGACTGCCCCCCCTCCCCCAAAATTTTGTGAACCAAAATGCTTAGCGGCATTTCATCCATTTCTATGTTTTGAGTTCAAATTCTGCTGAGGGTGATTTTGCTTTTCATCCTTTTGGGGTTGATAAAATAAGTACCAGTTGGCTACTGGGGTTGATTGTGCCAACATTTGAAACCAGTTGCTAAGGTGGCAAGCTGGCAGAATTGCTGGGCAAGGCCAGCATTGTCCGACAGACAATGTACTTTCTTATATAAAGCACAATGGCTAGGAGGAGTCATCATGTTCCTTAGCAAATCATGTAACCGTTAATGTAGCAACAGGGTTTCAAGATTTTCCTCATCAGGTTCACATGTTTCCTTTAGGTGCCCATGACTTGCTGAGGGCAGCAGATTCTGGCATATTGTGTTGTTGCAGGCCTAGAACTGATGCATACGCATATGTGTGTATATATATATGAAAAATAAGATAAATAAATGGCGGAGAGCTGACAGAAACGTTAGCACCCTGGGTGAAATGCTTAGCGGTATTTTGTCTGTCGTTACATTCTGAGTTCAAATTCCGCTGAGGTTGACTTTACCTTTCATCCTTTTGGGGTCGATAAATTAAGTACCAGCTACGCACTGGGGTCGATGTAATCAACTTAATACCTTTGTCTGTCCTTGTTTGTCCCCTTTATGTTTAGTCCCTTGTGAGCAATAAAGAAATAAGAATTGCTGGGCAAAATTCTTAGCAGCACTTTGTCTATTTTTGCGTTCTGAGTTCAAATTCTGCTGAAGTTGACTTTGCCTTTCACTCTTTCAGACGTTGATAAAATAAGTACCAGCTGAACACTGGGGGATGTTGTAATTGACTTACCCCCTCCCCCAAACTTGTTGGCCTTGCACCAGAATTTGAAATCAATGTTTGTAATTACTGTTGTAATTATAGTTCTTGTAATTGTTGTTGTTGGTAGTGTTTCTGTTGTTGTTCTTGATGTCATTTGTTGCTGTCTCCTATACTTCATCTTTGCTTAGTCAACTCCTCCTCCTCCCATCCCACCTTCTCATCCTCCTCTTCCTCCTCCCATCCCACCTTCTCATCCTCCTCTTCCTCCTCCCATCCCAC
>NC_068987.1:54434299-54437295 GCF_001194135.2 Octopus bimaculoides | reverse complement strand
TTCTCATCCTCCTCTTCCTCCTCCCATCCCACCTTCCCATCTTCCTCCTCCCATCCCACCTTCCCATCTTCCTCCTCCCATCCCTCCTTCCCATCCTTCCTCCTCCCATCCCTCCTCCTCAAAACATCTGTCAAATGTAAACATAACAGGCTGGATATTGTTGTTTGGGACAGAAGGGCAAAGGTATGTACCATCATAGAGGTCAGCTGCCTTGCAGATATAAATATCTCTTTGAAAAATCAAAGAGAAAGAAGATATCTATGGACAACAGCTTCAAAACCCCCAGCTTCTATATCCAGACTATGAATTCATATATATACCAATAATAATTGGAGCACTAGATTTTGTTAGTAAACGCTTAAAGGAGAATCTGGATAAGCTGGGATATTCAGAAAGAGAAATTGACCGGCTGATTCATACATTACAAGTCCAATCTGTGAGTGGAACGGTAGAAATATGCAAGACTTTTCTCAAGTTCCAAATGTAAATTTGTTTGTGTTAACTACATCCCAAAGATGGAGTCTTGTATCTTTGTTGGAAACTGACTCCCTCAGTGGAAGATTTATAATAATTAAAAAATAGAAGAGACATATATATATATAATATCTATCTATCTATCTATCTATCTATCTGGGTGTCTGTTTATCTGCCTGGCAATCAATCACACACACACATGCACACACACACATGCACACACATGCATGCATGCACAATCACGCACAGACGCAGACATGCATGCACGCGCGCGCGTGCACACACACACACACACACACACACATGATTGATTGCTTCTCAGTCACATCGTTTTGGATTTAGTCCCACAGCATGGTACCTTGGGCAAGTATCTGCTACTGTAGTCTTTGGTTGATCAAAGCCTTGTGAGTGGATTTGGATTTAGTAGATGAATGTGAACAATGTGCAGGACGAAAATGAACTACCTCCAAGTATACCCAACAAAGGAACCAGCTAATGAGGTAATGGACAGTTATATTGGTAAAAATGGTGACTAATGATAAGAAAACCAGGAAAAACAGCAAGTCTGTCAGAGATACTCATTTAGGTGATAAAAATATCTGATGATATAAAATTTAAATTAGTTACCTGCATATTCAACCAGGTAATGCAGGGAGGTATTATGACTCAGTATTTTTTCCTCATAGCTTTCAGAAACATGTGTGCTTTTTAATGAAATTTTCTACGGATAACTTTCAGATGGTGTAGATTATGGTTATTGCAATTTAATGTTGAAAAACAAACGGTGGGTGTATACACATACATAGTGATACACATCACATATATATATATATATATATATATCTATAAAATGAAGCTTGAAATTTAAAAAAAATTATGTGTGTTAGTATGTATGTGTGCATGCCCATCAATTTCTTTTCACATTAAATTCTGATATAATCATAATCTATACCATCTTAAAGGTATTTTTCTTTCAAAAAATCAACTTACATCAATTATCTAAATTTCCTCTCCCTCATCCCCCCTCTCCCACATTCTTCATGACAAATTCTGATATGATTGGAACCTACACAATCTGGAAGGTACTCGTAGAAAATATTATTAAAAAATATCTGTTTTTCTCAAGGTTATGAGGAAACAAAGTCAATATATGTGAATTAAGCAAAACCCTTCTAATCCCTCTGAAAAAAATCTCCTCAAGAAGAAAAGAAGAAAAGTAATCTGCACCATCAAATATATACAGGCTGAGTAAAAAGCAAGCAATGTTTTGGAACATAAAATTCGTCACAATATATTTCAACCATGCGGAAATTTTATTCATCAAAGTGAGTACCATTGCAATCAACACATTTTTGCCAATGAATTACAAGTTTGCTTATTCCGGTAACATAAAAATCTGGAGTTCTGGAGCTGATGAAATCTTTGAACGTATTTTCAGCATTGGTTTGATTTTTGAACTCCTTCTTTCGCAGGAAGCATCAAGGTACTTGAAAAAGTGGTAGCTGGTAGGAGAAAGGTCTGGGGTATAAGCTGAGTGGGGAAGAACTTCCTAGGCAAGTTCCCTCAACTTCTGGAGCATCATCAGTGAAACATGTGGTTAAGCATTGTCATGAAGAATGATTGGCTCTCTTCTGTTGACCAGTCTGGCACAGAGGAATAGCAGTTTTTTTGTTCATTTTGGCAATTTCATGGTAATACGTTTCTGCAGTAATGGTTTTTCCGTGTTTTAAGAAGTTAGAGCAGATGAGTCAAACAGTACACCACCAAACAGTCACCATAACCTTCTTTTTGAAGAGCTCAGGTTTAGGGAAGGTTTCCAGTGCTTCATTTTGGTTCAACCACTGTAAAGAACATCTTTTTATTATTGTACAAAATCCACTCTTCATCGCAAGTTACAATATGGTTGAGAAATGGATTGGTCTGGTTACGGATAAGAAGCAATGACCAAATTTCATATCTGTGCATTTTCTGATTTTCATTAAAATAATGTGGTACCCATTTGTCAAGCGTTTTTGATTTTCTGATCGCATGCAAAAAGTTGCAGACAGTTTTCTGGCTAACTTGAAGTTCTTTTGCCAGTTCTCGAGTGGTTTTATTTGTATCTTTCTCAATGATGGTCTTTAATTTACTGTCATTGATGACAGATGGGAGTCCACTACGCTCACGATCTTCAAGGTTCAGGTCTCCACTGCAAAATCGTTTAAACCATTTTTGGAGCTGAACACTCACTGATCATTTCCTTACCAAACGTTTCATTGATATCATGAGCAGTTTCAGCTGCTTTATGTTCATTTTTGAACTTAAATAGCAAAATTGCTCGAATATCGTGCTTTGACAGTTCCATTTCAGATGATTGCAACAATGGTGGAAAAAAAAATGTTAATTTATTGATGCATTTGGGCAAGTCTATGTCTGTATCATCAAACAACTGCAAAAAAGATGTTTAAAAAGAATTTTAAACTCTGTAAAAATTGAGTACAAATTCATCATGGTTCAAAATGTTGCTTACTTTTTACTCAACC
>NC_068987.1:54427581-54434135 GCF_001194135.2 Octopus bimaculoides | reverse complement strand
ATATATACAGTGTGTCCCCAAATTAAGGTAATTGTAATTGAAGTTCTGGGTTTTAATAACTATCAATAAATGTAATAAGGTATGAAAATTATACATCATTATAAAAGTTTAGTGTATTTCCTTTTTGTTTCAGGCTAAATAAATTCAGTTTTATAAATTAGATAATGGCAAAAGACTGAAATACAATAATAACCCTCCACAAAGGAGGGGAAAGTAATACAGCTATAGCAAAAAAAACAACTTAAAATTAACCAAAAAACAGTCTGGAAAATTGTCAAGAAATTTCAAGAGACTGGTTTCACCACTGATTGACCTGGATGTGGCCGAAAAAGAAGCGTGCAGACCCCTCAGCTTATCAAAAGTACCAGACAAAAGATATGGTGAAATCCTTGTTCCATCAGAAAACTGGCTGCCACATCAAAAATAAGCTGAACATTTATGTATTGAGTGCCAAAGGAGGATCTCATGACTCACCCCTACAAGGTGACCCACTGTCATGAGTTCTTGCAAGTTTATAAGACCATGAAAATGGAGAGGAGTCATCTTATCCTGTGTTAGATTGCTGAAGGCATGCTGCCCAACCTAGTGTTTGCTGAAGGAAAGAAATTTGACATTGAACAGACACTAAAGCACCAGAATGAGTGACTATAGAGTGTATCTGGCTCCGTAGAGGGTAGACTCATAAATCGATGTCAAAATCCACAGTTAGTTATGGTTTGGGCAGCTGTGACAGACTCTGGAAGGTCTCCCTTTGTTTTTGTGCCCTTGGGTACTAAAATTAACACCCAGTGATATGTTAGTGACATTCAGGAAGCCAAACTGCTTCCATGGATAATGAGCACTTTCAAGGCACATCTAAGAGCCTCCAACAGGACTTGGCACCATCCCACAACTCCAAACAGACAAAATACTGGATTCAGAAAAACATTCTGTTGTTCATAGGCAAGGATATATGGTCTTCAAGAAGCCCTGATCTCAACCCATTGGATTTTTCTGTTTGGCCCATTTTAGAGACAAGGGTCTCAAGCACTCCACATGTTGTGGTATGGTTTCTATGGATGGATACCCTTCCTAATGTCAACCACTTTACAGAGTGTGCTGGGTGCTTTTTACATGCCACAAGGATGGATGCCTTTATGCAGCACTGGTATGAGTGCATTTTACATAGCACCAACACAAGTGCATTTTATATGGCACTGGCAGTATGGGTGACCAAGATTTTAGAGCGAGAGAGAGAGTGCTTTCTGTTTTATCACCTCTGATGCAAAGAAAAAATTAAAAGGTTTTACATTGTGTGCAGGGATCTGACAGCATGAAGCTTATACAAAGAGTTTGGTACAGCAAGGTACATGCAACTGGGAATGAATGTGTGAGTTATGCTTAAGTCTACAAAAAGAAACGAGCAAGTATTATTTGTTGGTTGTGCAATGTTATCATATATAAAAGACAGAATGCAAATGATCTAAGAGTGGGGCTTGGTATTTAAAAACATTAGATAACATCTGCAAAGGAAGTGATTACACCATTATGAACATGTGAAATAATTGTGTAACATTTACTGAGTCAAAGTGTGATGCATATTGACTAAAAAATGATACGTTGGGAATAGAAAAGAAAAACCAAAAAGAGGTGTGGAAAGAAATGATAGTGTTGAAATCAGATCTTAGGATGGTGGGTTTCATGTGTGAGATAAAAGAGTAAAAGTGTGTGGAAGCTTACAGTATTGCAGATCTATGTCAATCAGACTATGATGGAACAATATACATTGAAAAGGTGACACACACATATGCATGCACATGTGCACACACACACACACACACACACACACACACACACACACACACACACTCTCACAGAGTTTAGTAGTTATATAGCTAGCTAGAAATAGAATAGATTGGTGGGTTAGATAGGTAGATAGATTGAAATAGCTCTAAAAATGTAGATAGGTAATTAACCTTGTTAATTTGTTGACTCATTAGATAAACCAATGTATTCGTAAGATACGAGGTAGACTGATAGATAGATAGATAGATAGATAGATAGATAGATAGATAGATAGATAGATAGATAGATAGATAGATAGATAGATAGATAGATGGATGAATAAGTAGACAGATGAGCAAATAAATAAACTATAAACAGAATTAGTAACTGATAAACAAATAGATGTATTGATAGTTAAATAAAGAGCAACAGAGATGGTAAAAGATAACAGAGAGGAAAAGGAAAACATTCCAACAAGCATCATCATTTTCAAAATAGTCAACAGATAGTAGGAGGTGAAGAACTGGATAATTTAGCTGTTGTTTTTTGGGGTTGTTGTGTTGTTTTATTTATTTATTTGTAGCTTATAGTTATTAAAACTGAGTGAAATGACATTAAGTCTCCTTTGGTTAATAACTGACTACATTTGATTTGTCAAGGAAGATTGACAAAAAGACATTCTTATGAACAATTTTAATTGTTTGGAATTATTGTTATTGTTTGAGCTGGCAAAACTGTTAGCATGTCAAACAAAATGCTTAGTGGCATTTCATCTGTCTCTATGTTCCGAATTCAAGTTTTACCAAGCTCGACTTTGTCTTTCATGCTTTCAGGATTGATGAAATAAGTCTCAGTTGAACACTAGTTCCTTCCTCTAAAATACTTCAGGTCTTGTGCCTATAGTTGAATGGATTATTATTACCTCCGCATTAGCGAAGGCGGAGGTATTGTTTTCAGTCGTGTTTGTTTGTCCATGGACAGGATATCTCAAGAACTGCCAGATGGATTCGGATGAAACTTTCAGGGATATTTGGCTTCATGACTGGCTTGAACTGATTAGATCTTGGGATCGATCAGGTACCGGACAAGGATTCTGGATTATTTTTCCAGTTCTTTTACTTAATTTTTGAGAGAGGGCAGGTTCAATTTTAGTATTCTCATTTGTGAGAGCAGTCGAGTTTATTTCAGATATTCCCATTTTAAAAATCATCTCTGGCTAATCGTTGAGAGGATGTCGGTGTTGCCTTGGCAGAGGTTTGTGCTCTCTGAGTACTTTTGTTGTAATTATTATTATTAATGCAATGAGCTGACAGAATCATTTGCATTTACTAGTAGGACGTGCGGAAATTCCACAAATTGGAAAAAATTAAGAGTACGTATTTAAGAAAGACAGGATGATTTGTATTTTTATAGCATTCATAGTTAATCTTTAAATATTCTTGACATTTGTCTACATTCATTTCCTTACATCTCTGTCCGTGTTGTCTTCTTCCTCTTTTTATTATATTTTCTCACTGTTCCACTCTGATCTGTGCTCTATATCTGTGCATTCTTTCTTGGGCAGTTTGCATGTTTCTTGTGAATCCTGAGTTTAGGCTAAATTAACCCTTTTAAACAGATATCAATTTTTTAAGTGAGAAGATGATAAATAATTGCACTTTTGCATATGTGATAGTTACTACAAAAAAAATTAGTTCAATAAAAAATACTTTTCAATTTAAACTCACCACCACCACTGTTATCTGCCTCTCGCTCTCTCTCTCTCTCTCACTCTTACTCCACCTTTCACTCATCCCACCCTACCTCTCTAACTAATTAAAGTATAACAGGCAAATGAACATGCAGATTATCATATAGCTTCTTCTTCTTCTTCTTCTTCTTCTTCTTCTTCTTCTTCTTCTTATTATTATTATTATTATTATTATTATTATTATTATTATTATTATTATTATTATTATTATTATCATTATCATTATTATTATTATTATTATTATTATTATTATTATTATTATTAAGGTGGCAAGCTGGCAGAATCATTAGAATGCTGGGCAAGGTGTTTAGCAGTATTTTGTCTGTCTTTATATTCTGTCGAGTATAAATTCTGTCGAGGTCGACTTTGCCTTTCATTATTTCAGGGTTGATAAAATAAGTACCAGTTGAGTACTGGAGTCGCATAATTGACTTACCCCAAATTTTAGGCCTTGTGCCTTTAATAGAAAGGGTTATTATTATTATTGTAAAAGCAAGCTGGCAGAATCATTAGAGTGTTGGAATAAATGCTTTGCAGTATTCTTTTCAAGTATTTATGTTTTGAGTTCAAATGAAGCAAGGGTCAACTTTGCTTTTCATTCTTTTGTGGTAGAAAAAATACAGAACCAATCAAGTATTGGGCCTCATTTGATCAGCTAATTATCCTGACATGGCTTTGTTCCTATTTCAGAAACTGTTATTTTTATTGAAGGACACTGGATTTTCAAAATTATTTGAATAACTGAACAAAATAAAATACCATGCAGTATTTCATTTGGCTCATTATATTCTGAGTTCAAACCTTGCCAAAGCTAACTTTGTCTTTCACATTTCCAGCGTTAATAACATAAAGTAGGCCTATATGATAAACAATTTGTCTTATTATTATTTATTATAGGGAAAGTGGTGAATGGGCCAAATCATCAGTGCACTGGGCAAAATGCTTCATGACATTTTGTCCATCTTTGTGTCCTGAGTTCAAATTCCACTGAGATTGAACAAAATAAAATACCCTGCAGTATTTCATTTGGCTCATTATATTCTGAGTTCAAAGCCTAACTTTGTCTTTCACATTTCCAGCGTTAATAACAAAGTAGGCCTATATGATAAATAATTTGTCACATTATTATTTATTATAGGGAAAGTGCTTTGTGGCATTTTGTCCATCTTTGTGTCCTGAGTTCAAATTCCACTGAGATTGACTTAGCCTTTCAACCTTTCGGGGTTGATAAAATGAGTACCAGCTGAGCACTGAGGTTGCTGTAATCAACTTAGCCTATATCTCAAAATTCCAGGCCTTGTTCTTGATGCAGAAAGGATTATTAATTATGAGAAATGATCTTCAATTGTTGAACCTTACAGAGGAGATGACCAGGCAATTTGCTGTGCTTGAGAAGACATAGCAAGCTAAGTGAAATTGTGGCCATCCACACATATATGCATGTCCTTTATGGTCATGCATCCCCTCACACACACATTAACCTATGTAAAAACTGCTCCTCCTTCTCAACACCTACTGCATGCCCCTCCACTCTCTCTCATCTACCTATCTGCACACTTTCTATTCATTCACATATCTTCTTTACCTCTTCCCAGTCACTCTAATTTTCCTCACCATCACTTGCTAGAGTCATGTCTTCTTCATCTCTGAACATATCTCCTCACACTCTTATGGAACATCCCTCTCTATTCCCTCTCTCTCTCTATCTCCTCTCTCTATTTCCTCTCTACTTATACTCCTCACTGCTGTTCCTTCAGGGGAGGCCCCAATATATCTCCCACATCATCTATTTCTCTCTCCCTCTCTCATTCTCTCTCCCTCTCTCATTCTCACTCTCTTTCTCTCTAACACTCTGTTATGGGGTTATAGTAATAATGGAATAATCTTCCCACTTGGTATGTGCTAGTCATTATAAATATTGTGATGTAGGAAGTCAGTTTGGTAGACAGTCATAGATAGATAGTCGTGTCTTACTTGTCTAACTAATTATACTGCTATACCGGAGTGGACGTTATAACAGTCCAACAGTGGATTACAACACTCCCTCACTTTCCTTCTCCTTTGTCCTACTGTCTCTCTATTGTACTCTAACCTCTAGCCTGGCACACAGCTACTTTCCTCAGTTCCACTCCCCATCTCAACCAAGAGGTCTTGCAAACTACTTTGTGACCCCACTGGTGCTAGTGCCATGTAAAAAGCACCTGTGAAGGTGTCATATAAAAAGCACTTGTGAAGGTGTCATGTAAAAAGCACTTGTGCTGGTACTATGTAAATAGCGCCCAGTACACTCAGTAAAGCCATAGCAGACATGCCAACTGGAGCCTGATGTAGCTCTCAGGCTTGCCAGCTATCAAACTGCCCGACTCATGTCAGCATGGAAAATGGATGTTAAATGATGATGATGATGATGATGATGACGACGACGATGACGGCGATGATGATGTTTTAAGTTCAAATCCTGTTGAGGCCAGCTTTGGGTTTTATCTTTCTGCTGTTGACAAAATAAAGTACTAGTGAAATACTGGGGTGAATATAATTGACTTTTTCCTCTACATATATAACATCATTTTATAATTTTAAAGATATAATGAACCTGATGAATGCCCCATAGTGGTTGAGCTGTGTTTCTCTGGTTCACTCACAGCAGGCAGCTGTAAACCAAAGAACCTAACAAGGAGAGGTTATTTGCTTTGTTTTGCTTTAGCTAGCTGTTTCTGTATTGAGATGCTTCATTCAATTCCTTTTGTGTACTTTTGCTTTTCATACTGGCTTTTTCTTGTTTTGTTGTGTTTAGGGAGAGTCAGTATGCCAATATTAATACATGCACTGGTTCAATTCCATTCCTTTATTATTAGTCAGTTGGTTACATATCCAACTAACTAATCAATTTACTCTTTTACTCTTTACTCTTTTACTTGTTTCAGTCATTTGACTGCGGCCATGCTGGAGCACCGCCTTTAGTCGATCAAGTCGACCTCAGGACTTTGGAAGCCTAGTACTTATTCTATCGATCTCTTGTGTTGAACTGCTAAGTTACGGG
>NC_068987.1:54425317-54427571 GCF_001194135.2 Octopus bimaculoides | reverse complement strand
ACACACACACACATATATATATATATATATACGACGGGCTTCTTTCAGTTTCCATCTACCAAATCCACTCACAAGGCTTTGGTTGGCCCGAGGCTATAGTAGAAGACACTTGCCCAAGGTGCCACGCAGTGGGACTGAACCCAGAACCATGTGGTTGGTCAGCAAGCTACTTACCACACAGCCACTCCTACGCCTATAATTTGTTTAACTTAGTTAAACAATAAGTTGTTTGTTTTATTTTGTTTGGTTTCTTTTTTGTCAAAGCTCTTTCATTGCTATTTGCAACCTTTGCCTTGACTTTTCTCTTAGACCATTACATACTTTAATGAAGTGGAGCTGTTGGGTGGTTATTTTGATTTTTAGAAAGCAGAATATAGTGTCCTTCAATGTCTTGCTAGTTTGGTAAGAGCTTATTCTACTTCATTTTTGTATCTTGTTTGTTCTTCAAAATCAATCCTACATAACTTGCCACTAGCATTTATGTTATTTGTCATTGTAAGATTTCCTCAAACAGCACCCAGATAGCAAATAATGAAATTATTGTTATGAAAGTTGATGTGCAGACAGAACCATTAGCATACTGGATAAAATGCTTAGCAGCTGTACAATTTTAGTTCAAATTCTCTCAAGGTCATCTTTGCCTTTCATCCTTTTGGAGGTCAAATAAATTAAGTACCAGTTGAACACTGCTGTCAATGTTATTGACTGACCCCTCCCACAAAATTTCAGGTCAAAAAATCTCTCAGCTTATTTTACTGGGTATGATGGTAAGTGTCAGTTTTCCACAGCCAGCAGACTAAGGTGACACTTGTTTGAAGAACCATGCTTCAAGAACCCTGCAGAGAACTCTTGTAATCCCAAGCAAAGCCGAAATTTGTAAGTGTTTTATCTTTACATTTGTACCAATCTTTTTGAGCCATATTGTTAGCTGAGTACTGATACTTCTAAGCATGCCAATCACTATTGGTATCACATCCAATCTCTTCATTGCCCTGTGTGTTTCCTTCTTCAATTTGTCATAGTTGTCCACTTTTTCTTCTTCTTTCATTTGATCCTGTTGTCACTGGGACATGCTATGTCAATTATCATGTATGTCAGATTTCCAATGTCTGATCTGGTGGTCACACTAAATCATTGCATCCCACTGAATTTTGCAATCTTCATCCTCTGTAACTCCCTCTAGGATTTGGTTAATTCATGCTTTTGATCTTTCTTGGCCATAATTTCCATAGAGGTCTCACTGGATTATTCTTGCCACATTGTCATGTCATCTTTTGTATTCACATTGTGAATATCACCATCATCATCATCATTATTATTAAGATGGTGAGCTGGCAGAATCATTAGCATGCCGGGCAAAATTCTTAGCAGTATTTCGTCTGTGACTACATTCTGAGTTCAAACTGCACTGAAGTCGACTTTGCTTTTCATCCTTTTGGTGTCAGTAAATTAAGCATCAGTCAAGTACAGTCAAGTACTGGGATCGATGTAATCAATTATCCCACTCCCCACAAAAATTCAGACCTTGTGCCTATAGTAGAAAGGATTATTATTATTATTATTATTATTATTATTATTATTATTATTATTATTATTATTTTATGTTTGACTTTTGTTTTGCATTTGTACAAGTTGGATCCAAGTCTCACCCAGAGACCTCAAGAGACAACAAGTTAGAAGTTCATGTAGGTGTTATGCCTAGGGTACCATATATTTGGATTTGTACAGTTTTGTTCAAGTGAATGTTTAAGAATTATTATTATTATTATTATTATTATTATTATTATTATTATTATTATTATTATTATTATTATTATTATCATTACTATTATTATTATTATTATTATTGAGTGAAAGAGCAGTACATGCCATCAATGTGACATGGGTAAAATATATGAAACCCAGTATACCCATCATGACTACTTGTCTGATAAGGGTACACCAGGCACATGCATCACAACCATATGTGCGCGACATGGTGATCTCATATCAAGATTAGCAGTGCATGACCTTGCAGGTGGGGGCCAAGTTATAATTTTCTTCAGGTTGAGCAGCCCATCCCACTCAAAAGGTCCCTGAATAAGGGTTGTTTAAGGATGTTGAATGAAACACCCTTGTTTCTAGAGGTGAATTATCCAAACTCCAACGAATTCCTCTCAACACATGGCTATGATGCTCCTCCACTACTTCTGCTCATGATCACAGATGCACATATCGTCAGCCACCAAGGGACATGCTCAACTGGTCAAGGTGA
>NC_068987.1:54418877-54424837 GCF_001194135.2 Octopus bimaculoides | reverse complement strand
TACATAATAACACTTCCAATCAGTTAAGATCAGAAGCCATGAGAGCCACTGCCTAGTACTGCATCAAGGCTATTATTATTATCATTATTATTATTATTATTATTATTATTATTATTATTATTATTATTATTATTATTATTATTATTATTATTATTCAGTAGTTTTATTTTTATAACGTGCTTTCACTTCACTACCGAGCGCAGCTCTGTGTGCCTTGGGTATGTGCTGTGGTTTGCTGTGATGCTCTTATGGTTACTGTATTGAAAGTGTTTTGCGTAGGATATGACATGCACAAATGTATTACATTCAGAATCAATGTCCTTGATACTGGGTCACAACCAGTTTCCTTAGATTTCTTACGGTCCTTCCTGTTCCTAATACTATAGATTTCTGAATTAATGCCACTCTCGTAGTTACACCAATCTCAGTAACGAAACTGCCAAGTCTGTTGATGATATTAATGAGGGCGACTATCACAGCTGGAACACTTTTGTAAAAACACTCTACAATCTTCACATTTTCATATTTTCTCCTGTTTTTAACATCACAAACATAACACATTCCATTAGACATTGGTGATTCATTTTATCTAAAATATTGATATAATTCTTATTCATGTACTGACTGAACTTAGAATATTTTTATGAAATGACTGATGTTATCTAAATTGTGTTCATGCCATCAATGTTTATAACAGCTGCATCTGTGTCTATTCACAGTGTTTATTAAAATTTATCACTTAATCCCTGTTCTTACCTGTTTTATTGTTTATACTGTAACCTACATCTATGACTAATAATTACATTTATATTTTTCTTTCAATCAGTAACATTTATATCACTTCTTGATATGTATAGGCACAGATGTGGCTGTATGGTCAGAAACTTGCTTCCCAACCACATGGCTTCAGGTTCAGTTCCACTGCATGGCAACTTGAGCAAGTATCTGCTATTATAGTCTCAGGTCTTGTGAGTGGATTTGGTAGATGGAAACTGAAAGAAGCCCTTCATATATATATATATATAAATGTGTGAATTTTGGGACACACACACACACACACACACACACACACATTTATTATGATGTCATAAGAAATTTCATAAACTTTCAAGAGAATATGAAATAATTCTTTTCTTTTTTGGGGAATAATGGCTCTTGAAGCACATTACATAATGCTATAAATAACCCTCTCTACTATAGGCACAAGGCCTGAAATTTGTTGGGAGGAGCCAAATTATTACATTGACTTCAGTGCTCAGCTGGTACTTATTTTATTGATCCTGAAAGGATGAAAGGCAAAATTGACTGTGTCAGAATTTGAACTCAGAATATAAAGATGGATGAAATGCCACTAAGCATTTTGTCTGGTAACATAATGCTATAAATAATAGCATGTAAATATGGGGTTGAAAATTTCTGTTTTGGATAGGGCTGTCTCTGACTTTTTCTTTTTCCAAAAGGGATTTTCAACCCAATGTCCATATGCTATTTTTTTATAGTTTTATGTAAGGAGGTGAGTTAGCAGAATCATTAGCATATTAGACAAAATGCCATTAAACATTTTGCCTGTCTTTACATTCCAGGTTCAAATTCTGCCAAGGTTGACTTTGCCTTTCATCCTTTCAGGGTCAATAACTAAGTACCAGTTGAAAATTGAAGCTGATGCAATCGACTTACCCCTCCACTAAAATTTATGGCTTTGTACCTGAATTTGAAACCATTATTTATAAGTTTATGTGATGTGCTTCAAAATATTCCAGAAAAGTGTTATACTCTTTACTCTTTTACTTGTTTCAGTCATTTGACTGCGGCCATGCTGGAACATAGGCTTTAGTCGAACAAATCGACCCCAGGACTTATTCTTTGTAAGCCTAGTACTTATTCTATCGGTCTCTTTTGCTGAACCACTAAGTTACGGGGACTTAAATACACCAGCATCGGTTGTCAAGCAATGCTGGGGGGACAAACACAGACACTCAAACATATACACACACATACATACACACACACATATATATATATGTATATATATATATATATATATATATATATATATATATATATATATATATATATGCATATATACGACGGGCTTCTTTCAGTTTCCGTCTACCAAATCTACTCACAAGGCTTTGGTCGGCCCGAGGCTATAGTAGAAGACACTTGCCCAAAGTGCCACGCAGTGGGAATGAACCCGGAACCATGTGGTTGGTAAGCAGTGCATTTCTGCCTTCTAATCTTTACATCATGTAATAGATGAAGGTGAGTGTCACCATCATATTAGTGGTGTCATTTATTTGTTTCCAAGTTTCTGTGTAAACATTTCTGGTGATGGGAGAAATATTACTTTGCATAGAAACAGGTGAGAAGGGGCTGATGAGAGGAAAGGCTATAGAATCCATCTGACTTATGCAAGCATGGGAAAGTGAATGCTAAAGCAATGATGATAATGGCGATAAAGATGATGGTGATGATGGCGATGGCAATGACAATAACGATAATGACGATGACGATAATAATTATGATGAGAAATGATGATGATGATGATGATGATTTATTTATTTGTTTCATTTTTCATTATCTGAAATCATTGATTACACATGCAATGTTTAAATACAGAAGGGTGCTTACAAAGCCCATGTCCAAATTCAAATTACAAATTGCTATAACTAATTCCAAACATGGCATAGTTTAATCTCTTTTGAATGATTAGAGGATTTATCATTATCATGCTTTATTAATTTTTTTTTTTGAATAAACAATTTATAAATAAATTCTTTCAACTTTATTTTATGAGAACATATAAAGACTATTATTTATTTTACTAAACCTTGTTCTACAGATGACTTGCAAGCAAGGATAACTAATGTTTTGCAGAGCATAGTTACTGAATGTGGAGGCGCAATGGCCCAGTGGTTAGGGCAGCGGACTCACGGTCATAGGATCGCGGTTTCGATTCCCAGACCGGGCGTTGTGAGTGTTTATTGAGTGAAAACACCTAAAGCTCCACGAGGCTCCGGCAGGGGATGGTGGTGAACTCTGCTGTACTCTTTCTCACAATTTTCTCTCACTCTTACTTCCTGTTTCTGTTGTGCCTGTAATTCAAAGGGTCAGCCTTGTCACACTGTGTCACTCTGAATATCCCTGAGAACTATGTTAAGGGTACATGTGTCTGTGGAGTGCTCAGCCACTTGCACATTAATTTCACGAGCAGGCTGTTCCGTTGATTGGATCAACTGGAACCCTTGACGTTGTAAGCGACGGAGTGCTAACAACAACAACAAACAGTTACTGAATATTAGCTGCATATTTTATTTCAAGAAATTCAGGATCTTATGATTTGCATAAAGATATGGGTTGCTGTACTTATGAAAACCCGTCCTCCACAGCAGAAGTGTTAATGTTGCTCCCTTAGCCGAAAATGACTGGCCTGCGAGAGTCCTGTGCCAGTGACTCATAAAAAGCACCTGTGCTGGTGCCATGTGTAAAGCACCCAGCACACTCTGTAAAGTGGTTGGTGTTAGGAGGGGCATCCAGCTGTAGAAATGAAACCGAATCAGACTGGAACTTGGTGCAGTTCTTCTGCTTGCTAGCTCTGGTCAAACCATCCAACCCATGCCAGTATGAAAAACAGATGTTAAATGATGATGATGACTATGACAATGATGACGACGATGACAACAATGATGATGATGGTGATTATGATGATGATGGTGATGATGGTGGTGGTGGTGTTTATAATGATGATGGATGTGTCAAATATTGGTTTTGAATTTTGGCACAAGACCAGCAGGTTTGGCAGAGGAGGTGAGTTGATTATATCAACCCCAGAGCTCAAGTGATACTTATTTTATTGACTCCAAAAGGATGAAAGTCAAAGTTGACCTTGGTAGAATTTGAACTCAGAACATGAAGATGAATGAGTTGCTGCTGAGCATTTTCCTTAGCATACAAATGATTCTGCCAACTTGCCACTTTACAATCTCTGATAATATTGGTTTCAAATTTTGACACAAGGCCAGTATCTTTGAGAGAGTGGGTAAGTCAATTACCTTGATCTCAGTCCTCAATTGGTGCTTCTTTCATTGACCTGGAATGTATGAAAGACAAAGTCAACCTTGGCAGAATTTGAACTCAGAACTTACAGATGGACGAAATGCTGCTGAGAATTTTGCCCAGCATGCTAATGATTCTACCAGCTCACTGCCCCAGATGTATCACATATTGGTTTCAAATTTTGGCACAAGGCCAGCAATTTCAGAGGAGCGGGCATGTTGATTACATCAACCCCAGTGTTCAACTAGAACTTATTTTATTAACTCTGAAAAGATAAAAAGCAAAGTCGACCTTGACAACATTTGAACTCAGTACATAAAGATGAACGAAATGCTGCTAAGTACTCTGTCCAGCATGCTAATAATTCTGCCAGCTCGCTGTCCTGGATGTGTCAGATATTAACTACATGGTTCCCAGTTCAGTCCCACTGCATGGAACCTTGGGCAAGCGTCTTCTTTTGCAAGTCCCAAAGCTTTATGGGTGGATTTGACAGATGGAAACTGAAAAAAGCCTACCATGTATAAATATGTGTGTGTGTGTGTATGTGTGTGTGTGTGTGTGTGTGTGTGTGTGTGTGTGTGTGTGTGTGTGTGTGTGTGTGTGTGTGTGTGTGTGTGTGTGACTGACCCTTCACTGCTTGACGACCAGTATTGGTTCCTTTATGTCCTCATAACTTAGCAGTTCAGCAATAGAGAATGATAGAATAAGTGCTCAGCTTAAAAATGAAAAAAGTACTGAGGTTGATTTGTATGACTAAGACCATTTGAGACAGTTAGTGCTCTAGCATGGTCACAGTCCAATGAGTGAAACAAGTAAACGAGAAAATTTAAAAAATTGCAAGTATAAATGTCTCTTAAAATGTGACAAATTCTTTCTAATATTCTTTCCACTAATTAATTGCATGATAATTATTCGAAACTAAACTCGTCGTCGTCATTGTTGTCATCAACATCAACAACAACGTTTAACGTCTGTTCTTCGTGCTGGCATGGGTTGGATGGCTTGACAGGAACTGGCAAGGCCAGAGACTACACCAGGTCCCATAATCTGTTTTTGTTCGCTTTTTATGACTTGATGTCCTTCTTAACACCAACCCCTCCACAGCATGTACTGGGTGTGTTTTACTTGACACCAGCACCCACACCAATACTTTTTACATGGCATCTTTTACAGTTTTAAAATTGCATATGGTCTTTACAATAGCAGAGGGTAGTGTACGGACCTTACAGAATTTAGTTACATATTTTTACATGCTGTCATTATTTTCATTGTCATTGTTGTTGTCATCATCATCATTATTAATCATTATTTGAACATCCACTTATCGATGGGTCAGATGGAATTCCTTGAGGTCGATTTTTTTTTTTTTGTCCTGATGTACTTCCTGTCATCAAGATTCTTGTTTGCCATATAAGGTAATAATATCCTCTCTTGGCTGGACATGGTTTTATGGAAGACTAGGAATAAATGAATAACACAACTTGTATGATGGTGTTACATACTGACACTGACAGCTATTACATGATGTCAAGGCAAGGAGACACAAACACACACACACACACACACACACTCATGCATACATATGAAAAGTGGGCTTCTTTCAATTTCCATCCCCCAAATTCACTCACAAGGATTTGGCTTGTCCAGGGCTGTAGTAGAAGACATTTACCGAAGGTGTCACATAGTGCAACTGAATGCCAAACCATGTGGTTGAGATGCAAACTTCTTAGCTACACTACCGTGCCAGCAATTATATCTAATCTATATCCTGCCAAGGTTGACTTCGTCATACATCATTTTGGTGTCAATGAACTAAGTAACAGTTACATAGTGGGGTGAGTAATTTAACTGCACAGCCTTCCTCCAAGTACTGGCATTAATCTTATGCTACGTTGGAAGCAATT
>NC_068987.1:54411377-54413877 GCF_001194135.2 Octopus bimaculoides | reverse complement strand
ATCATTGTTGTCATCATTTTATTGTCCACATACCCCCATGATTGCATGGGCCAGATATAACTTACTGAGGCAAATTCTGTATAGCCAGATTCGCTTTCTATCAGCAACCTACATCTGTTTCCAAACAAGCTAATGCTTTCCCATGGCCAGACATGATTTCACAGAATAGTGGAAATGAATGACACTGCTTGTATGACAATAATATGCATTTGCAAGTATCATATGATGTAAAGACAAGGAGACACTAACACAGACTCATGTGCAAGCATATGGCTCTATGGTAAGTAGCTTGCTTACCAACCACATGATTCCAGGTTCAGTCCTACTGCATGGAACCTTGGGCAAGTGTCTTCTACTATAGCTGTGAGTAGATTTGGTAGACAGAAACTGAAAGAAGCCAGTTGTATATGTGTGTGTGTGTGTGTGTGTGTGTGTGTGTGTGTGTGTATGTTTGTGTCTGTGTTTGTCCCCCCCCACCATCACTTGGCAACCGATGTTGGTGTGTTTATGTCCCCGTAACTTAGCGGTTTGGCAAAAGAGACCGATAGAATAAATACTAGGCTTACAAAGAATAAGTCCTGGGTTCGATTTGTTCGACTAAAAGGCTGTACTCCAGCATGGCCACAGTCAAAATGACTGAAACAAATGCAAGAATACAAGAATATGTGTACATATATCATCATCATCATCATCATCATGTAATGTCCGTTGTCCATGCTGGCATGGGTTGGATGGTCTCACCAGAGCTGGCAAGCTTGGGAGCTGCACCAGACTCCAGTCTGATTTGGCATTGGTTTCTATGTTAAGATGACCTTCCTAACACCAACCACTTTACAGATTATACTGGGTGCTTTTTTGTGGCACCACACAGGCACTTTTACATCGCATCTTTCAATTGTTTCAGTCATTAGACTGCGGCCATGCTGGGGCACTGCCTTGAAGAATTTTAGTCAAACGAATTGACTCCAGTACTTATATTTATTGTGTGAAGCCCGGTACTTATTCTATTGGTCTTTTTGCTGAACTGCTAAGTTACAGGGATGTTAATACACCAATACCAGTTATTAAGCCTGGTGAGAGACAAACACAAACACACACACACACACACACACACACACACACACACACACACACACACACACATACACACATATATAATGGGCTTTCTTAGTTTCCATCTACTAAATCCACTTTCAAGGCTTTTGTTGGCCCAAGGAAGACACTTGCTCAATGTGCCACACAATGGGACTGAATCTAGAACTATGTGGTTAGGAAGCGAACTTCTTACCACACAGCCATGTATTTAAACACACACACGCACACACACACACACACACACACATACATACATACAATGGGTTTCATTTAATTTCTGTATACCAAAACCACTCACAAGGCTTCAGTCAGTCCAGGGCTATAAAGGAAGACATATGCCTATGGTATCAACCAAGACCATGTTGTTGGAAAGCAAACTTATATATAGGCACAACCCTATTTGCGTGTGCCTATATATTAATGAAAGAAAATAAGCCTGCACTTGGTGGAGGAGAAGAAACTCATATTAACACAATTATGATATATTTCTTTCTTTATTGTATAAGTCATACATGCGTAACAAAGTCATATTACTACATTGCTGCAGACAATATAATAAATCACATAATTTATTGCTTACGAGCAGCAAGCTTGGTTAATTACCTACCCTCGTAATGAAATTAGAATTTCATTCAGCAAAACTGTACAGTTAAATGGAATTCATCGAATCTATCTATCTATCTATCTATCTATCTATCTATCTATCTACCTGTCCGTCCGTCCATCTATCTACCTGTCCGTTCGTCCATCCGTCCATCCTATCTATCTGTCTGTCTGTCTGTCCATCTATCTATTTGTCTGTCTGTTTGTGTGCATCTGTGCGCATGTGTGTGTGTGTGTGTGTGTGTGTATGTGTGTGTGCATAGATATGTAGATAGAGCTTGATTGTGCCATTTTTCTTTCTGGCTCTACAGTGTAAGTATGACCACTCCACTAACAATGTGCGTAAAAAGAAGAACAAAGGGCAGTGACCCGATTTCTCTTGTCAAAAGGTGGGTCAAGTGCTGAAATTCATTGGAGGTTTTTAGCACAATACGGGGACAGTGTAATACCACATAGAAGTGTGCATGAGTGGATCGAGAAGTTTAAAAGTGGCCAGACAAGTGTGACGCCTGAAGAGGGAGCAGGATGTCCATCAATCTCCACCACTAATGAGTTCACCTTTACCATCTCTCAGATCACTGCTCTTTGTTCTTCTTTGGTGCACATTGTTAGAGGAGTGGCCATACTTACATTGTAAAGCCAGAAAGAAAAATGGTACAATCAGGCTCAAACTTCGATCATGTGACCATAATAGTACCAACTTTAAGCATGCATGTGCAGAAGGCAGTGTGACAATAATAAAGATATGTTATGGTGAAAGCGCAGATAACTTTTGACTTCCCCTCATATATATATATATATA
>NC_068987.1:54409941-54410848 GCF_001194135.2 Octopus bimaculoides | reverse complement strand
TATATATATAGCAAATGAAAGACGGAAAATGGAATATACAAAAATTTATTATTAATCACGACAATTGTTTCGACACATCTAGCATCGGTTCCTCATGGGGTGGGGGGACACTTAACAACTGGTTCAGGAGCATCTTGTGGTGCAGATGTATCTCATCGGGTGATAAATAAACACAACTCATTAAAATGACTGTTCCACAATGTAACTTTCTATTTTAATCAGCCGGACGGAGGAAATATCTACATTTATATAGAAGATCAAAAGTAAAATCACAGATGGCAGAAAGAGAAACGAACATGCAAATCAATGAGAAAAGTATTAAGAATAACCATTAACAGATATGGATGTATAAACGCCCTCGGGCAAGTTGCATGATATGAGTACACTTACTCATACAAGCATCATACAAAGGGGAGCTGTAAAGTTCCTGGCTTTGGGTAAAAGAAAATACAGGACGATCAGTTAGTTATGACTTTATTCAACATATTCACCTCTCAGATTCACTCACTTATTGCAGCAATCCTTCAGTTTTTTAAGCCCTGTAAAAGAATTCAGATTGTTTGGTCTCCAGCCAGGCATTTTGCGATACCCTCAAAGCCAGGAACTTTTCAGCACCACCTTGTGTGTGTGTGGATACACATATGTATATAGACACATATATGTATGCATGTATAGCTCACACACATACACACACAAATACTCTTTACTCTTTTTACTCTTTTACTTGTTTCAGTCATTTGACTGTGGCCATGCTGGAGCACCGCCTTTAGTTGAGCAAATCAACCCCAGGACTTATTCTTTGGAAGCCTAGTACTTATTCTATCGGTCACTTTTGCCGAACCGCTAAGTTACAGGGACATAAACACACCAGCATCGCTTGTCAAGCCAAGCAATGTTTATATATATA
>NC_068987.1:54407464-54409365 GCF_001194135.2 Octopus bimaculoides | reverse complement strand
AGAGCGTAGCTCGAAACGTCAAAGACTTTCCGTATTCCCGAGCGTCATACTAATACATCCTTTTGTTATTTACACCACCTGTCCTCGTCTGTTGTTGTTTTTTCGTATATTCTCCCATATATATATATATATATATATATATATATATATATATATACACATGCCAAATGACAACAATAGCATCATATGATGTCAAGTGTGCCATATGTTGTATGCTGGTGGTACTTTGTTGCTGTTTCTTTCATGTGTACTTGAAATAGCACTGCCATTTGTAATGATGATGCAGTAGGGTGGCAATGGTGGTTGTGTTGGTGGTGGGTGTGATGTGGGTGAGGGGTAAGTGTGTGTGTGTGCGTGTGTGGTGGGAAGAGTATGAAGCAGAAAAGACAAGGAGCTGGGGTGAGGGGAAGGGCAAAAGAGAAAAGGGACTGAATGTAAAAAAATATGAGCGAATGCTAGCCCAAGAAGATGAGGACCCGTCCTCTGCCTCTTCCCCTCCCCTTGAATCATTATACTCTTCTTTTGCTTCTCTTTCTTTGTTGGTTTATTTTTATTTTTGTTTTTGTTCACATATTTCCACATTTCTCAAAGTAGTGACAGTTCAAGTTACATCTACCCAAACACCACCACCCTCACCACCACCTCCACTATTTTTGTCATTTCTACCTATTACTACTACTACTACTACTACAGTTAACACCCTTGTGACTACTACTACTACTGCTGCTGCTGTTACTGCTGCTGCTGCTGCTGCTGCTGCTACTACTACTACTACTACTACTACTACTACTACTACTACTACTACAGCTGCTGCTGCTGCTGCCACTACCACTACCACCATCACTACTACTACTACTACTACTACTACTACTACTACTACCACTACTAATACTACTGCTACTACTACTACTATTACTGCTGCTGCTGCTACTACTAAGAGTATCACCACCACCACCATCACTACCAGTACTACTACCACTACTACTACAGTTATTTCTACAACTGTTGCTATTGCCAGCTGTACCTGTGGTGTCCTGCAGGTGATGATAGATTATATCAATGTTGATAAGCTCAGGTAAAAGGAATTCTGACATCCTAGAGATTACAGAGAAAGAGAAAGAGAAAGAGCGAGAGAGAAGGAGGGAGAGAATGAGAGAGAGAGAGAGAGAGAGAGAGAGAGACTTCTGGCATCGCTATCTAATGAAGAAGTTTCACTGTAGTATCTTTCCAGGACTTCTATCTCCCTGGGAAGATACTCCAACAATGCCAACATCAGCCCCACCCCTACCACAGCCACCACAACTGCCACTACCACCACCATCACAACCATCCTAACGTTCTGAGTTCAAATTCTGCTAAAGTCTACTTTGCCCTTCATCCTTTCAGGATTGATAAAATAAGTGCTAGTTGAGCCCTGGGGTTGATGTAATCGACTTGCCTCCACCCTTGTGCAAAAATTTGAAACCGTTATTACTATTATTGTTGTTTGTTATTTATCTCTCAGACTTAAGTGTTATTTCTGTTGGATGGTAAGTCACATTCAGTAGCTTTCTTAAGATTCTTGCTATCCCAAATAAACAGGCTTTCCCTATGATTCTTACTCTCCCTAATTTGTAGAGAAGTGTATGTCACAACCAAGATGTTCTTTGAATTTATCATTATTATTATTATTATTATTGAGTGAGAGAGCAGTGCATGCCATCAAAGTGACACTGGGGTAAAATATGTGAAGCCCATTATACCCATCATGACTACCCGTCTGATAAGGGTACACCAGGCACATGCATCACAACCATATGTGCGTGACATGGTGATCTTATATCAAGATAAACAGCGCATGACCTCGCAGGTGGGGCCCAGTTAGAATTTTCTTCATGTCGAATAGCCCATCCTGCTCAAAA
>NC_068987.1:54405986-54407183 GCF_001194135.2 Octopus bimaculoides | reverse complement strand
ATTATTATTATTGTTGTTGTTGTTGTTGTTATTATCATTATTACTAGCTGAACCTGTGAAAACTTTACAGAAAGCATAAAAAACATAAGCATCTGTAAATTGTGTGCTGGTGCCATGAGAAATGTTTGTATATTGTGACAGTTACAGAATATAGAAAGAAGTGTAAAAACTGATAACTCTATAATCCAACCAAAATATCTCAGTTACGCAAACATTAACAGAATTACTATTTAGCCTTAAAATACATCGTACATATTCAAAGAACCTTCTTGGTTTAGTGGTATGGAACGTTCTTCTGATATTCTTGTATTCTTTTACTTGTTTCAGTCACTTGACGGTGACCATGCTGAAACTGCTGGCCTTGTACCAAAATTTGAAACCATTACTATTGTTTCCAGACCATTCATTTAATATTTTTTTCTTACATAGGTACAAATCGAGAAAATTTTTATTGCTAAATGATTGGTTGATTATGACCACTCTGTCATTCAATTCACAGATGGTAGGTAAGTGATTTGAGGTACATTTGGCTGCTACTTCTAGCAGGTTTAGTGCCCATGTAGAGGTTTGTGCATTGTGTTGTAGTTATTATTCTTGCCCTGAGTTAACTTTGGTTGAGCAAACTTAGGATCAAAGAGATTACAACTAACCATACAGTCTTTTGATTGAAGCACAGTATATCTAAGACTACATCATCAAATGACTTCTTCCATGATAAAGGTAGTAGTTTGTGTGATCTGAGGGATATTTGGTTGTTGTTTCAAGCATGTCATTGCCCATGCAAAGGCTCTCTCATTGGCCTTTAATGCTGTAGTTGATATTGTTTAGCCCTTGGCAAGACCTGATTGAGTATACCTATGATCAGAAATGCTCCAAGTGTGATCATATGACCATGTAGTCTTTTATTCAGAGATGGTGCGTATCTAGTGCTACAATATCAAATGCCTCTCATGTGGTGTGACTTGAAAAAGAATTTAGTTGCTATTTCTTGCATATCCAATAATTGTGTAGAGTCACCTGTGTTGCTTCTTGAAATATCCTTGATCATCACTGATGTACTTAGTAACAGCTTGTAAATACAAACACTAATTGGTTAAGGTTAGTTAAGAAATAAGCCAAGTTTGAATTGGGAAATAGTTAAGGCAAGAGAGAGAGAGAGAGAGAGAGAGAGAGAGAGAGAGAGAGAGAGAGAGAGAG
>NC_068987.1:54399400-54405976 GCF_001194135.2 Octopus bimaculoides | reverse complement strand
GAGAGAGAAAGAGAGATTGTAAATTAGAGAAAAAAATAACAAAGAATAAACAAAAAATAGATTGAGAATTATTGATAGGTTTTCTTCCTGATTCTAAGAAACAAAATTTGAAGAAAAATATTAGGTAAATATGAAAAATAAATAGAAAATTATGATAAAAAACAAACAAGAGAAATTGAGAAAGTGTGAGATAGTAATAAAGTTAACAGATGAAAAATAGTGATTCAGATAAATGATGTAATTAATCCTTAAGTTTACTATATATATTTTTTTAAATTTTTATCCTGTACATCATGCTAATGAGTGAGACCTTGGATAAAAGACAAAATTTGGATATTGCTATGTATGCACCATGCTGATAGACTAATCACTTACGTCTTCTTTGTCTCCAACCCACTCCTTTCTCTCTCTCTCTCTCTCTCTCACACACACACACACAAATGTATATATATACCTCACATGGAAACAGATGAGGGTTGGTAACAGAAGGGGCATTCAGTCACAGAAAATTGAGTCTCAACAAAAGATTCTATCTGAACCATTTGAGCATGGAAAAGCAGATGTTAAAACAATATTTATACATACATACATACATACATACATACATACATATATATATATGGTGGTTGTCTACTCCTTATGCTGAGTTTGACCACCTCCTGTACTTACACCTTAGAACTATCATGGCATCTGATGTGGCCTTTTAAACCAGGCAATGTTCTGAAAAGACTCCCACATAGATTGTACATCCTATTTAGACCACCAAGAGCTGCAGATAAGTTCTGATCTTTGTGGATCTTAAAATGTCTTTTGAGGCCTCCATTAGATTTGCAATCTTTCTAGCATACATTGCGTTCAAAGCTATGCATAGACATATAGGCAGAATAGTTGGTGGATGTTCATCTTCCATGGGTTCACAAATGAGATTTGAGCCCAGCAAAAGAAAGGCATAGTCTGTCACAAACTGTGCACACAAAAAGACCATTGTGATTCACTTTCTCGGTCGTAACATTCTTCCTTAAATCTCTTTTGAGTCTTGCATGTATTATCATGGCCTCTTCAAATACTTTCACTCTACTCTACACTTTTGTTCGCCATCCGAAGCAAGGGTTTCTATGTCCTCTGGATTCATTCTAAGTGACTTCATAGTAGTTCTTACGCTGTCCTTAAACCTTTTTTTAGGTTTATGCTGATAGCTTTACCCCTCTGCAAGCTCAAGAGCAACCTGAGTGCTACTGGTAACATGTAATCCTGTACAACCTGTCGCATGGTCAGGTCGTCAGCAACTAAACTGGCAACCCCACCAGGCTTGCTTGGTGAGGTGTTTGTTGTTGGACACCTTGTGGGATGAAAAATAAGATGTGTGAAAGGGTGGAGGAACATACGTACATGCATACATACATACATACATATACATACATACATACATATTTATATATATTTATATATATTTATATATAATATATATATATATACACACGTGGAGGCACAATGGCCCAGTGGTTAGGGCAGCGGACTCGCGATCATAGGATTGCGGTTTCGATTCCCAGACCAGGCGTTGTGAGTGTTTATTGATCGAAAACACCTAAAGCTCCATGAGGCTCCAGCAGGGGATGGTGGCGAACCCTGCTGTACTCTTCTACCACAACTTTCTCTCACTCTTACTTCCTGTTTCTGTTGTGCCTGTAGTTCAAAGGGTCAGCCTTGTCACACTGTGTCACGCTGAATATCCCCGAGAACTACGTTAAGGGTACACGTGTCTGTGGAGTGCTCAGCCACTTGCACGTTAATTTCATGAGCAGGCTGTTCCATTGATCGGATCAACTGGAACCCTTGACGTCGTAAGCGACAGAGTGCCAACAACAACATATACACACACACTCACATGCACGTCTCTCTCTCTCTCTTTCTCTCTCTCTCTCTATACTGGCATCATGCAAATGGCACCCATGCCGGTGGCATGTAAAAGTACCCATTACACTCTCGGAGTGGTTGGCATTAGAAACCATGCCAAATCAGACTGGAGTCTGGTGTAGCTCACCAGCTTTCCAGCCCTGGTCAAACCACCCAACCCATGCCAGCATGGACAATGGACGCTAAATGGTGATGATAATGATGAAGATGATATACATATAGATATGTTGTTGCAAACAAGAAAAACAGAACTCAAAATATGAATATATGAATATTTTTATAAAAAATTTAGCAGAGAAGCAACAGAGTGACTCAAGGTTCGAACCTTGAGCAACTCAGTTGCTTCTGCTACATATTAACAAAGAAAGTATATATATATATATATATATATATATATATATATATATACACACACATGCATACATATCATCATGATCATCTATTTTATGTCTGTTTTCTATACTGGCATGAGTGGAGTGGTTTGACAGGATTCAAAGACAGTCAACTTATCAGAGGATCACATCTTGCATCATTGTCTCATTTTTGCCATGATTTCTATGACTAGATGCCCTTCCAATCACCAACCACAAACCACTTTACAGAATGTGCTGGGCACATTTTATCATGGTACCAGCACTACAGAGGTTGCTCTGCCATCAGCAAGACTAAAGAACCATCTCAAGCATTACATTGTCACTGCTCAAGTCAATTATCAACAATTTACTAAGTGTATTAGGCGTTTTACCTTAATAAAGGATTGTTCTTTCTAAATTGCTGTACCTCAATCTCTCCAATGATGGGATACTTGGATTACAGGAATTCGTTACACATGATCCACTTGCTTAGGTATTCCAGAAACAGCTGTAAGAGACACTACTTATCTATCATAACTGTTCACTGCTTTATTTACACTTTATACTTACTTGTACTCTTTATTATAAAGTAAATATCCTGCACAAGAGGTACGACAGATTAATGAGAAAGTTATCAGAGAAGGTAGTGTTCAGATGTGGAAGATGTACAGGGGCTGAACAAAATAATGGAAACACCTAGCATCATAATTTTGAACATTCTAATGAAGTTGAACATCTTATCTGGCCACCACAGTCCCCAGATCTCAATATTATGGAACATTCATGATGCATTTAGAAAAACAGGTAAGGAGCCGATATACTCCACCATCATCACTACAAGAACTGGAGACTGTTTTAGCTGAAGAATGGACAAAAATTCCTTTGGAAACAATTCGAACTTTGTACAAATCCACACCCCATAGAATTCAAACTGTAATTACCTCCAAAGACTGTCCTACACCATATTAAAATAAATTTGTTTGAAATTTTAATATGTTTCCATTATTTTGTCCAACCCTTGTATATATATATATATATATATGTGTGTGTGTGTATGTGTGCGTGTGTTGTTTGTCACTTACAACAGTTTGTGAACCAATGCTACAAAACTCTTTAGATCTTGAAGTTTCTGTCTCTGTAACTCAGCAAAAGAGACTGATAGAATAAGTACAAGGCTTAACAAAATATGTTCTGAGATTGGTTCATTTGACTAGAAATTCTTCAAGGTGGTGCCACAGCATGACCACAGTCTAATGACTGAAACAAGAAGGTAAAAGATATATCTATATATGTATGTGTGTCTCTATAGATATATGTATCTGTATGTTTATAATATATTTATATGGCCATATCACGTTGAAAGCACCAGTTCTCATCCAATCACCGAAGTTAAGCAACATCGAGCCTAGTGAGTACTTAGATGGGTGACTATTTGGGAAACCAAGGTGCTGTAAGCATCTCACATTTTTTAGGTGCAAGAGTGGCTGTGTGGTAAGTTGCTTGCTTACCAACCACATGATTCCGGGTTCAGTCCCATTGAGTGGCACCTTGAGCAAGTATCTTCTACTATAGCCTTGGGCCAACCAAAGCCTTGCAAGTGGATTTGGTAGATGGAAACTGAAAGGAGCCAGTCGTATATACATATATAAATTTATATATATATGTGTGTGTGTGTATATGTTTGTGTGTCTGTGTTTGTCTCCCAGCATCGCTTGACAACCGATGCCGGTGTGTTAACATCCCCGTAACATAGCAGTTCAGCAAAAAGACACCGATAGAATAAGAACTAGGCTTACAAAAAATAAGTCCTGGGGTTGATCTGCTCGACCAAAGGCGGTGCTCCAGCATGGCCGAGTCAAATGACTGAAACAGGTAAAAGAATAAAAGAATATGTATATCTATATCAACTCACACACTCTCTCTCTGACACACACACATGCGTACACACACACGCACACACACACACACACACACACACACACACACACACACACACACACACACACACACACACACACACACACACACACACACACACACACACACACACACACACACACACACACACACACTTAAAATGCAAAAGTAGAAGCTTCAAGATCTGAAGAGTCTTGTAATGGATACAGCTATAAATAATAGCATGTAATATATTGGATTAATAAAAAAACTATTGGACAGGAAAAAAATACAAAAAATAGGCAAAGGCTAGCTGTAGATATGAAACTGAATCTTCTTTACAGAATATATTATATTACTTGCTATCATTCATAGCAGTATTCAAGGTGGAAACCTGACAGAACTGTTACCATGCTGTACAAAATACTATGCGCAATTTTGGCCCCACTTTGTGTTTTGAGCTCAAATTCTGCTGAAGCCAACTTTGCCTTTCATTCTATCGGGGTTGATAAAAAAAGCATCAGCCAACTACTGGGGTCGATGTAATTGCCTTGCTCTTCCTCTCGAAAATTTCTGGCCCCTTATCGAAATTTGAATCCATTATCTATAAAGTATCCACTTTGAGACTCACTCTTAAAATTACATATATGCGTGTGTGTGTGCATGCATGTGTGTGTATGTGTGTGTATGCATGTATGGAGAGTGAAAAACAGCATAGGAAAGAAGAGATTGTAATCTATAACATGAATGTGTGTAAGTACACACAAATGCACACACACACACACATACACACATACACACGCACGCACACAAACATGCACATACAAATATGTACTCATGGAATTACAAAATCATAGACAAGCAAATACTGCTTTAACATTCACAAATACACACATACAAAGGCAATGTCAGTGATTACATTTAAACTTTGAACTAAACATATGCTAATTGTAATACTGGTTTGCTGACATTGCACATAGGTCAACCAATCACTGCAGGCCAATGGGATATCCAGCATATCATATGAATGGCTGTTTCTTTATTGCCATCAGCTAATAATAATAGAGATATAATCCGAGCTTCTTCTGACATAGCTGTTAAATCAATATGGCTATTAATAACATTGCAGCTTGTGGTGAGCCAATGGAGGAGCTTCTATGTGGTCATTCAATATGCAAGAAATAGCAACCAAATCTTCTTCCTCAAATGACACAACACTCTGTTGGTCATGGCACATTAGATACTGCAGGAGATAGTCGTGGCTGGTATCCCTCTAATCATAGGTCTGTTGTATCAGGGCTGACCAGGGGCTAAACAACATCAGCAACTAGGATTAGTAAGAGTTTCTACGTGAGCATTCAATTTGCTAAAGATTGCATCCAAATGTCCTTCAAAACTACATTTCTATTTGAACAAAAGACACTTTGGACTCTCTATGCCTATGGATAGAATGCCTAGGAAAAAAAAAAACAGATTGGGTGGTCACAACTGGAATGTTTTTGATCATCTAAGTCTACTCAACCAGGATTGACTTGGACCTAAACACCACCACCACCACCACCACCATCACCACCACCACTGCCTCCGCCGCCGCCACTGTTACCACCACCACCAACACCAACAACACCTATAGTCATCTGAACATAATGAATAGATGGTATTTCTGTTGGTGGCAAGGAGTCAGTCTTTTTCTTTGTTGCTTAATTTGTTTTGCTTTTTTTTGTAAGGCAAACTTATACACTTTTATTTTCAAGGAAATATATTTCCATATCAAGTATATTTTACTGCAATTTCTATAAATTTATTAAGAAATATATTACAGTGAGTCATGCAAATGTTTTATAGTCCCAGCAGACAAAATGGTAAATATCTTAGCCTGAAGAATGGTGAAAGAGATGAGCGGAAAGAGCAATTTTATCATGCAAGGGCTTGTTTAATGTCCAAACGAACATTAAATCTCAATTATATCGTTTCCAGAAAGATAATAGCATAACATGAAATCTTGAGATTGTAGTTTTTCTGTCTTTGTAAAAGTATATTGTTATAAACAAAGAAGAAAAGTTATGCAGCATGAGTATGAAAGCATAATCAATGATGATTAATCTCAGGTTATATTAATATGACCCCTGGTAAATGTCTATAAATCCTTTATTCCCTAAGCATCAGAAAGTTCAGATAGTAATAGGATTCATATGGTGTAGGTAAAGGTTGTGTAGTTAAAAAGTTTGTTTCCCAACTGCATGGTTTCAGGTTCGGTTCCACTGTGTGGCATCTTTGGCTAGTGTCTTCTACTTTAACCCCACAGGAAACCAAAGCTTTCTGAGTGGATTTGGTACATGGGAATGGAAAGAAAAGATTTTATGTATATATATATGTTCAGGTGCAATAAAGACTGCAAACAAACAGGAAACAA
>NC_068987.1:54397750-54399390 GCF_001194135.2 Octopus bimaculoides | reverse complement strand
TGTGTGTGTGTGTATTCTTTTATTCTTTTACTTGTTTCAGTCATTTGACTATGGTCATGCTGGAGCACTGACTAATTGACCCCAGGACTTATTTCTTTTTTTAGGCCTAGTACTTATTCCATCGGTCTCTTTTGCTGAACCACTAAATTATGGGGATGTAAAGACATCAACACTGGTTGTCAAGTGGTGGTGGGGGAACAAACACAGGCATGAAGACAGACACATAGACACACACATAGATATATACATATATCTTCTTTCAGTTTTCGTCTTCCAACTCCACTCATAAGGCTTTGATTGACCAGTGGCTATAGTAGAAAACACATTCCCAAGATGTCATGCAGTGGGACTGAACCCAGAAACATGTGATTTTGAAGCAAGCTTCTAACCACACAGCCACACATGAACCTATGTATATATATGTGTGTGTACTTGTATATATATATATATATATATATATATATATATATATATATATATATATATATATATATATATATATATATATATATATATATATATATATATGTATATAATACAAATGATATGTGAGCATATGCATATATACATACATATATGTACATACCTACATATACATGTATATATAGATGCATATCCGGGTACAGGATGTAAAAAAAAATGTGGACAAAAAAGTAACAGGAACATAAACAAAGCACAAAAAATGAACTTTTTTTACGGACATCAGAATGAACACATAGGAAAACAGACAAACCACATATGGAACTTTTCCTTCATCAGCTGCCTCTATTCTAAACTAGGCGTTTCGAAGACACACACACACACACACATACACACACACATGCACACACACACAAACACACATATATGCATTTATTTATATACATATAAGCATACATATATATCTAAGTATGTACATACATATAAACATATATAAATTTCTGTTGATTCACCGAGAAGTGATAAATTACATAACTCAATACACTCATAGAAACATACATATATGTATATATATGTGTGTTGCATGTATGTGGGTGTGTGTGTGTATGTGCATGAAAAGGAACCTATTGATGAACAACTAGTACTTTGTCAGTTGACAGTAAAGTACTTATTGTTCTCTGAGAGCTACTGCTGCTGTCCATCACTCTATCCCTCATGCTCTAATTCATCAGGTCAGAAAACCTTTAAGTGGCTTTTACTACTAGTTAAAGAAACATCTAGTATAACGAGCCCTGAAATCATTTCTCTTTTCAGTTTGATCAAGTACTGGACACCTCGTCTGCTAGAGATGGCAGTAGCCCACCTCTGCTTGCAATGCATATAATTTAAAGCGACAGCTCTAAGATCTCTCTAAGAGATCAACATTGTAGTTGTACTAACAAGTAACGTTTGTAGACACTTCAGCATGGCTGCGATTTTTTAACCCCAAGAGTACATCTCTTCTGGCTGGTTAATGATGCATAGCTCCCCTGCTCACAATATCTCATATGCAGCTGTGCTTTGTTAACCAGCTAGAGGAGATGTCCCCTTAGGGGTTAAAAAATTGCAGTAAAGTCCATTTGAATGGACAACTACATTGAAGTGGCTATAAATATTACTTATATATATGTATATCGTATATATACATATACATATATATATATAATATATATATATATATA
>NC_068987.1:54397125-54397664 GCF_001194135.2 Octopus bimaculoides | reverse complement strand
CGATCTTCACACACACACACGCACCCACATACATACATACATACATACATACATACATACATACATATATATGTATTTGCATTTGGCTAAGTTTAAGAAAGCAGAAACAATTATATGATAAATTGCTTTTTTTACCAATCTCTACATATTCCACAGTTAATTTATTCTTAATCATTGCATAATGTAAAATTTATGTAAATTTTTCTCATTATTTTAAAAATAGTCATAATATTCTTGATTGAATGCTAAATAATTGGCAAGACTAGACAGACAATCAAAAACAATCATAACTGCATTTAGAATGCAACAGCCAAGATGGGACTACAGAATATCATGCTAAAAGCAATACAAGTAATACCTCGTCAAAGAAGAGTGGTCAAAAGAGAAATAAAGGATTGGCTATGTGGTAAGTAGCTTACTTACCAACTACATGGTTTCGGGTTCAGCCCTACTACATGGCACCTTGGGCAAGTGTCTCCTACAATAGCCTTGGGCCAACCAAAGCCTTGTAAGTGGATTTGGTAGGTGGAAACTGAAAG
>NC_068987.1:54392561-54393089 GCF_001194135.2 Octopus bimaculoides | reverse complement strand
GAGGCCTTGGATTTAGGTCTCACTTGGCTTGCCGGGTCTTCTCACGCACAGCACATTTCCAAAGGTCTCGGTCAGAAGTCATCGCCTCGGTGAGGCTCAATGTTCGAAGGTCTTGCCTCACCACCTCAGCCCAGGTTTTCCTGGGCCTACCTCTTCCACGGGTTCCCTCAACTGTTAGGGTGTGGCACTTTTTCACGCAGCTATCCTCGTCCATTCTCACCACATGTCCATACCAGTGCAATCGCCTCTCTTGCACACCACAACTGATGCTTCTTATGTTCAGCTTTTCTCTCAAGATACTTACACTCTGTCGGGTATGCACACTGACATTACACATCCAGCGGAGCATACTGGCTTCATTTCTTTCAGTATTTCTGAAATTAATAGAAAACAAAAGCAGTGAATTTTAAAAGAAATATGGTAATGAAAGGATTAAGTTAAAAGCCAGCTATTGGCAATCCTTATCTATTAGATGGAGAGGAGTGGCTGTGTGGTAAGTAGCTTGATTACCAACCACATGGTTCTGGG
>NC_068987.1:54392217-54392551 GCF_001194135.2 Octopus bimaculoides | reverse complement strand
TGTGTGTGTGTGTGTGTGTGTGTGTGTGTGCATGTGTATGTGTGTGTGAAAACAGCCATGATACATGACAGTGAAATGTGAGCTGTGATAGCAGAGGACATGAGAAGGCTTGAATGAAATGAAGCTAGTCTGCTTCGCTGGATGTGCAATGTCAGTGTGCATGCATAACAGAATGTAGGCATCTTGAGAGAGAAAAACTGGGCATAAGAGGCATCAGATGAGGTGTGCAAGAGAGAAATCTGTGCTGGTATAGTCATGTGATGTATATGGATGAGGACAGCTGTGTAAAGAAGTGCCAATCTCTGACAGCGGAGAGAACCTGTGGAAGAGGTAG
>NC_068987.1:54383016-54387601 GCF_001194135.2 Octopus bimaculoides | reverse complement strand
GTGCGTTTTTAGGCACATAATGCTTTATGAGTACAAAAAAGGAAACTCTGCAGCCAAAGTGACTCGAAACATACACTCAGTTTATGGGAAAGAATACTGGAATGAAAGAACTTGCAGAAGATGGTTTGCAAAATTCAGAAGTGGAGATTTCAGCTTTGAAGATGAAGATTGAACAGGACGTCCAGTGAAGTTTGATGATAAGCTACTTGAGGCATTACTTGAAGAAAATCTTGCATTATCAGTTGAAGAATTAGCAATAAAGCTTAGTTCAAACCATACAACTGTTCATCGTCATCTTCAACAACTTGGAAATCCCAAGTTGACATCTGCTCTTCTCTCCATTCTCTTGAACTCATTTCACCCTTTTTGGACAGACTTGTGACTGGTGATCAAAACTGGGTCTTCTATCGCAATGTTAAATGTTGTAAACAGTGGCTTGGTAAAAGGAAAAAAGCTCAACCACAACCAAGAAGGGAACTTCATGGAAGAAAGATTCTTCTCTCTATCTTGGGGGATTGCAAAGGAGTAATTCATTTTGAATTGTTACCACCTAATGCAACAATCAATGCTCAAGTCTACTGTCAGTAATTAGAGCGTTTGAACCAAGCTTTGAAGAAAAAAAGACCCGCTTTAGTGAATTGAAAATGAGTTATGTTTCATCAGGACAATGCGCAGCCCCACACTGCAAAGATCAGATCACAGAAGATCGAAGAGCTTGGTTGGGAAAAAATTCCTCATCCACCTTATTCTCCCGACCTTGCTCCTTCAGACCACCCTTTGTTTCGTAGTTTACAGAATCATTTGGGGGACATAACTTTTGCAAGCTAGGAGGAGGTCGAAACAGATATTTCAGAGTTCTTTGCTTTGAAATGTAACGAGTTTTACATTGATGGGATTAAAAAGCTTGTAAATAGATGGAAGTCATAGATAATCAAGGAAAGTACATTGATGATTAAATTTCAATTAAATATAACATTTGATCACTTGTTTTCTTTATTCAAAATTTGGACAGAACTTATGGGATGATCTGATAAATCATTATAAAGTTGAAACTCGTCAAGGTAGAAAAATGTGCATGCTCACACTCAAACGCACACACACACACACACACACACACACACACACATGTACATACTACACGTGTGTAGTATGAAGTTTGCTTCTCAACCACATTGTCTTGTGTTTAGTCCTTACTATAGCCCCAAAACTGACTAAAGAATTATGAATGGATTTGGTAGATAGTAACTGAAAGAAGGTCCTCATGTATATATGTGTGTGTTAATGTCTCCCTGATGCCATGTGATAATTGTAAGGAAATGTCAACATCATACAAACTGTGCACTTAATTTCCAATTTTCCATGATAAACATGTCTGGTGACAGGGAATATTACCTTACTTGGAAACAGATGAGAATTGGTGACAGAAAGGTCATCTAGCTGTTGAAAATATGCTTTGACAAATTCAGTCCGACTCATTAAATTATTGTGTTGATGATGATGATGGTATGTTGTTTTGTTGTTTGCTCCTTCTTGAGTGATGCCTGGCTCATAAGGGCCAGTTTCCTGGTTTCAATGGCTTATAGATTCCCCACCTAGATGGGACTCCGGTCCGTCACAGGTGAGCTGCTAGCTGCAGGAGGAAAGAGTGAGAGAAAGTTGTGGCAAACTGAGATTTGAACTCACGATCCCTCGACCACAAGTTTGCTGCTCTAACCACTAGGCCATGTGCTTCCACTGATGGTGGTATGGTTATGAATAAATATTTTTGTAGAGTCATATACTACTGGCACTTTGTCAGTTATAACGACAAGGGTTCCAGTTGATCTGATCAATGGATTAGCCTGCTAATGAAATTAACATGCAAGTGACTGACCACTCCACAGACATGCTTACCCTTAATGTAGTTCTCAGGGGAATTCAGCATGACACAGATTGCGACAAGGCTGACCCTTTGAATTACTGGTACAACTCATTTTTGCCAGCTGAGTGAACAGGAGCAATGTGAAATAAAGTGTCTTGCATCACTGGGAATTGAACTCATGACCTTACAATTGTTAGCCAAATACCCAAACCACTAAGTCACATGCCTTTATGCATGGAAGTCATATGTTGTTGGCACTCCGTCGCTTACGACATCGAGGGTCCCAGCTGATCCGATCAACGGAACAGCCTGCTCATGAAATTAACGTGCAAGTGGCTGAGCACTCCACAGACACGTGCACCCTTAACGTAGTTCTCGGGGATATTCAGCGATACACAGTGTGACAAGGCTGACCCTTTGAAATACAGGTACAACAGAAACAGGAAGTAAGAGTGGAGCTTCAGGTGTTTTTCGCTCAATAAACACTCACAACACCCGGTCTGGGAATCGAAACTGCGATCCTATGATCGCGTGTCTGCTGCCCTAACCACTGGGCCATTGCGCCTCTGGAAGTCATATATATTAATACTCAAAGTTCAAAGCTGACCAAGATACTCGAATGACCAGATGATATTTATTTTTCAACATAGTCTCCCTTGTAGTCCACACACTTCTTTCATTGATGTTGCAGTCCTTGGATCTCATTGGTGAAGAAGCTTTCATCTTGTTGGTCAAAATAATATTCAGTAGCAGACATGATGTCATCATCACTGTGATACTGCTTCCCAGTCAAGTGTTTTCTCATGTTGGGAAAGCAATGATAGTGAGATGGGGCAAAATCAGGAGAATAAGGAAGGTAATCAACCAGTTCAAAGTCACAGCTGCCACATTAGCCACTGAACCCAAAGACTTGTTCTAATGAACACTGAACCCAAAGAGCATTGTTCAAATGAAACAAGACTCCTTTCATCAGTTTTCCTTGGCATTTGGTCTTGATAGCCTTTCGTAACTGCCTCAGCAAGTTAGCATTTTAGTCTCCATTGATGGTGTAGTTTTTTGAAGATAGTACACACAGTCTTTTGCATTTCAAAAACTGAGGCCATTACCTTCCCAGTAAATGAAACAACCTTGGCTTTTCTTGGAGAAGGTGAGGAAAAGGTGTTTCCACTGCATAGATTGTCTCTGTCTCTGGCTCAAAATGATGGACCGAACACTCATCCTGGTTTAGGAAACGTTCAAGGAAACTAGATGGATCTGCCTCAAGCAATGTCAGATTTCACTGTGACAAGATCAGCCTGGTGTGCGTTTGATCAGGTGTCAGATGTTTTACTCATCAAACAGAAACCTTTGTCATGCCAAAGTCTCTCACAGGATATGCTTGTAGCATTGGCTATTTGAGTTATAGTCAATCACCTGTCAGCCATCACCATGAGGAGAACAAGACCAATGTTTTCCTCAGTGGTGACAGTTGAAGGACATCTAGACATTAGGTCTTCTTCAAGATTCTCCCTTCCCCTCCTAAATTCAGCTGCCTACTTTTGCACTTTACTCTTTTACTTGTTTCAGTCATTTGACTGTGGCCATGCTGGAGCACCACCTTTAGTCAAGCAAATCGACCCCAGGACCTATTCTTTGGAAGCCTAGTACTTATTCCATCGGTCTCTTTTGCCAAACCACTAAGTTACGGGGACGTAAACACACCAGCATCGGTTGTTAAGCGATGTTGGGGGGACAAACACAGACACACAAACATATGCACAAACATACATATATACATATATATACGACGGGCTTCTTTCAGTTTCCGTCTACCAAATCCACTCACAAGGCTTTGGTTGGCCTGAGGCTATAGTAGAAGACACTTGCCCAAGGTGCCATGCAGTGGGAATGAACCCGGAACCATGTGTTTGGTAAGCAAGCTACCTACCACACAGCCATTCCTGCGCTTATATAAAACTGTTGATAAAACTGAAGTGCCATCCCCTTATGTCAGCATGAATGTCCTTTGGAGCTAAACCCTTTTTTCTACTGGCACTTCATAAAACCATGATGCCAAATTTTGTTCATTTTCAAGAGAAATTGTTGCTAGTTACTTTTGAAGTGTTCTTTGAACAGTCAGATGTCAGTTTACCTGGAAAGAAACAATACAGTTATTAATAAGAAGAAGTGAAATTATTGCATGCATGATTTCACAGCTTTAGCATCACTCCTTCATAGTCAGCCTATGAACTTTTCAGCCCCCCCACCCATTGTATTTTTTTTAGGCTTGCTTCATGAAATGATATCAAATATAATTTCCATGTCCATCCATCCAGCCATCCGCATAAAAATGCATATATATGTACATACATACATGTATGAATTTATAAATCCATGCATAAGTGTGGTCATGCATACATGCATTCTTGCATGCAAAAATTCAAGCACACATAGATGCATGCATTCACACATACTTTCATGCATGCATATAAAGTCATACAAACTATTGATTATTACATGCTTTATGTATTTCAAGGGCATTCTCTCAAAGTCATTTATTTTTATTCAGAATGGATCTAAAAGAATATTATATGAAGATCGGCAACTTGTAGTAACCTGTGTATAATCAATGGTTCGTTGTTCTTTTTATTTGCATCTGTGTGTGTATGTGTGTGTGTGTGTGTGTGTGTGTGTGTGTGTATTTGTGTGTATGTGTATGTGTGTGCATGAGTATGTGTGTGTGTA
>NC_068987.1:54379078-54383006 GCF_001194135.2 Octopus bimaculoides | reverse complement strand
TTTGTGTGTATGTGTATGTGTGTGCATGAGTATGTGTGTGTGTATCTGTGTGTGCTTATGTGTGTGTCTGTCTATCTATCTATCTATCTATCTATCTATCAATTTATATATAAATATATATATATATATATAGTAACAACAACAATAATCCTTGGATGGAATTTACAAACATTTAATGCATTGCTACACATGTTTCCACAAGTCACATTTCTCTTAAGATCACAGTCCTGGGATGATTACAGTGTAGTCTGTAGTATCTGTGGGCATCAGGTACATCATCTTCATGGATTCATTTCATTAGGCAATATAACAAATTTAAAAGATATATATGTATCATCATCATCATCATCGTTTAACGTCCGTTTTCCATGCTGGCATGGGTTGGACAGTTTAACTGGGGACTAGCAAGCCAGGAGGCCGCACCAGGCTCCAGTATGATCTGGCAATGTTTCTACAGCTGGATGCCCTTCCTAACGCCAACCACTCTGAGAGAGTAGTAGGTGCTTTTTACGTGTCACAGTGAGGCAGCACTGGCATCGGCCACATTTGGATGGTGCTTTTTACTTGCCACCGGCACAAGAGCCAGTCAAGGCAAGGGGGCTGGCATCGACCATGTTCAGATGATGCTTTTTATGTGCCACTGGTACGGGGAGCCAGTCAGGTGGCAGTGGCAATGACCCATGCATGAATGGTTCTTATTGTGTGCCACCAGCATGGGAGCCAGTCAGGCAGCACTGGCATCGGCCACAACTACAATTTCCATTTGATTTTGATATTGATTTACTTGACTCAATAGGTCTCCCCAAGCACGGCATGTCACCCGATGATCCAAAGGTACTTTTCTGAGTGGGCTGGTTATGCGACACTGGTGTAGGCTACGACTGTGATCTCACTTTACTTTACTCGCTGGGTCTTCTCAGTCACAGCATATCTCCAGAGGTCTCAGTCTTTCATCATTGCCTCTATGAGGCCCAACATTCGAAGGTCATGCTTCACCACCTCATTCCATGTCTTTCTGGGTCTTCTTCTTCTACGGGCTCCTTCCACCATTAGGGAGTGACACTTCTTCACAAAGCTCTCCTCATCCATACGCAACATATGACCATACTAGCACAGTCGTCTCTCTAGCACCACACATCTTAAGTCCAACATTTCTCTCAAGGTGCTTACACTCTGTTGTGTGTGCACACTAACACTACACATCTAGCAGATGATACTAGCTTAATTTCTTTTGAGCTTATGTATGTCTTCAGCAGTCATGGCCCATGTTTCACTGCCATGTAGCATGGCAGTTTGCACACATACATCATACAATTTACCTTTCACTCTGAGTAGGAGGCCCTTTGTCACCAGTAGAGGTAAGAACTTTCTGAACTTTGCCCAAGCTATTCTTATTCTCGTGGCAATGCTCTCCGAGCAACCACCCCCACTGCAGACTTGGTCACCTAGGTAGCAGAAGCTATCAACTACTTCTAGTTTCTCCCCCTGGCATGTGATGGAATCACATATGTGTGTGCATGAGTACATACTTGTAAATATATATATAGATAGCAAAATTCAAAGCAATCCAGCGAAGCTATACAAAGCGAAAATGCACATTGGAAATCAAAAAAAGTAAAGGCTTTTTATGAAAAGTAACGATAGATATATACAATTAGATGAACTGAGGTAGGAATATAGCTAATAAAAGTCATTATTGTGAGTTGTTAAAGAGATTTAAAAGCATACCGGTTTTGTAATATTACTAATCATTGCTTTGAATGCACACTGACTTATTTTTCTGCTTACTTTCCCTTTACATTTCCACGTGTAGTCTCTATTTTGTTTTTGTAACATATTTCTATTATATATATATATATATACACACACACACAATTATCCCTGAGTGTGATTAAGGGTGCTGAAGCACTGATATTGCTAGAAATAAGAGTTAAAATACTCTTAATGCTGTAGGAACAACACAAATACTTACATATGCTGACAGGGGAGGTAACATCCGATGACCGTCTTGAGGACTGGCCAGACTAGGCCTAGTTTCACTTATGGCTGTAAGTATCATCAGTGGTGACAGCTCAAGCAACTCATGGTTGGCTAATTCCATCTGCCAGCATACACACACACACACACACACACACACACACACACACATATTTAACATAAAAATTTATGGATGGTTTAACAAAATGCTAATGTGTATACTAAAAATTAATATAAACTGATGATGCCTACAATCCTAGGTGAAACTAAACCTAGTCTGGTCGATCCTTGAGATGATCATGGGTGTTATCTCCTCTGACAGCATATGTATATATTTGTGCTGTTCCAACAGCATTATGAGTATTTTAACTCTTATTTCTAGCAATGCAGGTGCATCGGCACCCTTAATCCACACTTACTGATGATTGTATTTTTCCTTTATGGTATCACATTTCACCTAGCTGTTTATATCAATTTACACACACACACACATACTCTTTTACTTGTTTCAGTCATTTGACTGCGACCATGCTGGAGCACCGCCTTTAGTTGAGCAAATTGACCCCAGGACTTATTCTTTGTAAGCCTAGTACTTATTCTATCGGTCTCTTTTGCCGAACCGCTAAGTTACGGGGACGTAAACACACCAGCATCGGTTGTCAAGTGATGTTGGAGGGACAAACACAGACTCACAAACACACATACACATATATATATATACATATACTTATATACGACGGGCTTCTTTCAGTTTCCGTCTACTAAATCCCCTCACAAGGCTTTGGTCGGCCCGAGGCTATAGTACAAGACACTTGCCGAAGGTGCCACACAGTGGGACTGAACTCGGAACCATGTGGTTGGTAAGCAAGCTACTTACCACACAGTCACTCTTATTTGAAATTCTTTATTGAAATGGCGGATCTTGAAATAAATAAAGCTATAAGTAAAAGGATGTTAATATTGGATTAAAAATCACTTTTCATAGAAAAAGTTGAAGGCATCTCAGAGAAATTTGAAAAATTGCTTTGCTCTAATGCAAGAATGTCTCATATGTTTACAGGAAATATAGATGTGAGTCTCATGGGCAGCCTTTCACTTTTTCTATCTTATGAGTTTTCTTTTAACCCAATACTGATATGATATTATTTATAGCTTCAAGATCCAACATTCCAAAAAGAGATCAATGAAAAAAGTGCTCCATCCAGTGAGAGATAAACATCACCTAATGTACACAGGATAAAGATAAGAGCAACTAATAGTTTCTTACTTGTAAACACAAGGCATGTTATATAGACCTGCCTAGACCCAAGCAAGAAGCTATTAGTAGCTTGTATCTTTATACTGTGAACTCTAAATGATGTGTGTGTGTGTGTGTGTGTGTGTTTGTGTGTGTATATATGTATGTATGTATGTATGTATCTGCAGGTATTGGTAGTTCAAATCAGAGGTGCAATCTGTGTGGGTGTTTTTTCAGAATATTGGGTTAAAAAGCCACATCAGACGCCATGAAGGGGTTAAGGTGTGGGTACAGGAGGTGGTCAAAGTCTGTGTAAGGAGTAGACAACCACCACACCACATGTATGTATGTATGTATGTATGTATGTATGTATGTATGTATGTATGTATTTATCTGAAGGATAATAGTGAGTAAAGAAGAGTCAGACGACCAAAATACAAAGGATTTATTGCTGAATAGGAAGATTGAGAATGTGGTAAAAGCTGGTCTCAGGATACTGAAGCACTTGAATGAGATGGCATAGGGTCTGCAACAAGTGGCTAGTTGAATGTATTTGAACAACAACAAAGAAAATTAAAAGTATAATAAATACTGATTTCCAGAGATGGTAGGACAATTACTTGGTAGCAGTTGGGACCAATACCAAATGAGAGAGGGAGATAATATCCCTCCAAATGCATATATATATATATATATATATATATATATATATAT
>NC_068987.1:54374529-54378741 GCF_001194135.2 Octopus bimaculoides | reverse complement strand
ATATATATATATATATATATATATATATACATACATATATATATTTATGTCTGCGTGTGTGTATCTCTCTCAATATATGTATATAATAAGCAGCTTGCTTAAATATATATGCCCAAATATGTGTATACACACACACTTATATATACACATGTGCTGGTGGCACGTAAAACACCCACTACACTCTCGGAGTGGTTGGCATTAGGAAGGGCATCCAGCTGTAGAAACTCTGCCAAATCAGATTGGAGCCTGGTGTCGCCTCCTGGTCCACCAGTCCTCAGTCAAATCATCCAACCCATGCTAGTATGGAAAGCGGACGTTAAACAACGATGATGACGATGATGATGACACATATAAATACCCATACACACTTATACATGCAAGCACACACATACACATGCATTTATGCATGTTTAAATGTATATATATGCGTGTATGTATATACATAAACATACATGCAGGTATGCAAACTTGAACACTCACATACACAGACATACACATACGTTTATGTATGTTTGTATATATATATATATATATATATGTATGTGTGTGTGTGCACATAAACATAAAATATTTGTATGTATAAAATATACATTCATATACATATTCTGATATCCCAAAATATTCTATGTTTAAGGTAAATATTTGTCATGATAGGAGTGAAATGTAAGTGGAAGATAAGTGAAATTACACCTCTCAAATCCATTTACACACACACACACACACACACACACACACACACACACACACACACACACACACACACACACACACACACACACACACACACACACACACACACATACACACACAGACACACAGACACACAGACACATACGCACCATGCACACACATGCATGTACACACACACACACACACACACACACTAACACACACACACACAGACACATGCATACACACATGCATGCACACACACAGAATACAGACACATGCATATGCACACACACACACAAATCTCACAGATCTTATGATTCATCCTTCTCCTAGACAGAAACCTCTTTACATCTGGGGCCTGAGTGTGAGAATATATTAATATTTCAAAGTTTGTTCATATAATCCCCATTATGAGATTGGCAACACTTCCTGAACATATTTCTAACACCTCTATTCTCAACACTTGGAAAACTCTTTATTCAGCATATTTTGTAAGCGCGTGTCAGTTCATGGCTTAGCATAGTTTTTGTATTGCATAGGACTGTAAAGTACAGTACGGTGCAGTGTACTAGAAAATAATGACTGGGAAGCACAGGGGAGAATATCTAGGGATACCTGTTGCTTAAAAAAACTCAAAAGAACTTTTAGTAAAGTAGGCACTAATGTATTTGATGCAGCTATGAATAATTTTTATTTAAATTTGAATGATATTTCAAAATTAATTTTATTGACTTACAACATCAAATATGCATAAAAACTTAATAGTAAACTATTAGGTTTTTATGCAGCAGGGAACTCTGAGTATCTCCTTGCCCAACATCTCTTCTTGCTCTCAGTCATTTGTTTATTTTATCATAGTACTCACTTTTAATAAAGTTATATAAGAGAGTATTGTAGTTCGCTTGAAACATTGTGTATTGTTTGTAAAGAATAAAAAGTTTTGAATGGTACAACAATGCACTATAATACAAAAAATGGACTATATACTTGTTGTAATTTAGTTATCTATAGTTCGATGATATTTCGGAATACAATTCCTTCTTCAGATCTTCTTAGATGGAGTCTCTGCTATAAACTGTTTTCCAACGGCTTTTCTTTTTTTTCGAAAGCGTCTAAGTAGTGGTCTCCCGAAGCTTCTTCTGGAATTCCTCATGAGAAGTGCATGAGGTCGGCTATATTTCAATCTCATGTGTGTTGGTATATCTGTAGCACTGCTTCTGTGTGGAGGCGCAATAGCCCAGTGGTTAGGGCAGCGGACTCGTGGTCATAGGATTGCGGTTTCGATTCCCAGACCGGGCGTTGTGAGTGTTTATTGAGCGAAAACACCTAAAGCTCCACGCTGTACTCTTTCATCACAACTTTCTCTCACTCTTTCTTCCTGTTTCTGTTGTGCCTGTAATTCAAAGGGTCAGCCTTGTCACACTGTGTCATACTGAATATCCCCGAGAACTACGTTAAGGGTACACGTGTCTGTGGAGTGCTCAGCCACTTGCACGTTAATTTCACGAGCAGGCTGTTCTGTTGATTGGATCAACTGGAACCCTCGACGTCATAAGCGATGGAGTGCCAACAACACAGCACTGCTTCTAAGTTATGTGTTATACGTGAAGCTTCTTTTTTTTTTTTGTTATAAACAATACATGAGCATGTTATTAAGAATGAACCTACATGCGTCCAGATGTAGCTAAATAATATATTGATTACCAATCTCCAGCCTATTATTAGTTTGGGGTCCTAGTCTGTGTATGAATAATGCTTCCTTAATTCTAAATTCATAAATTATAGCACTCATATATTTTATGTTGCTAAGAAATTTTATTTCAATTTTAATGATAGTTTCTGATTGAACTGTTTGGCTTATCATATCAAGTATGCTAGCACCTACTTTACTGTTAGGTTTTTATGCTGCAGGAGACCCTGAGTATTTCATTCCCCCTTTTCTGCTTTCTTTCCCAGCTATTAATTCATGTTATCATAATACTGCTCTATTTTATTTATTCATTGTGACATCTTTTAGTAATAGTTAAGCCATGTTTCACTAATGAAATCTAATAAGCCAGAAACATATCTGCAGTTGTCACTATACTGGTAAAGTTCAAACTCGCTTCCACGCTGCATTCTATTTTTAATTTATATTGATTGATTAAAATTCTGGAGTTGACTTTCTCTGCCTTTTCTTAGAAATAGTTTTAAAATATTTACATTATTTACATTTGACGGATATTTGTCCTCATCGTGTTTGTTGTTAACATAACGTTTTGGCTGATACACCCACCAGCCTTCATCAGGTGTATTGGGGAAATTTCGAACCTGGGTTCTCATTCCTAAGGTATTTTTCGATGTTATTATTATTATTATTATTATTATTATTCAGGTCACGGCCTGGAATCGAACTTGGAATCTTGGGGTTAGTAGCCCACACTCTTAACCACTATGCCATATATCCGTCAAATGTAAATAATGTAAATAGTATAAATAATGTACATATTTCCTCATCTCTTAAATATAGAACAGTTTTAAAATAGTTATTTTTCTTTTACTTGTTACAGTAACTGGAATGCAGCCATGCTGGAGCATTACCTTGAAAGGTTTTAGTCAAACAAATTGTCTGCAGTACTTATTTTTCTTTTAAAGTTTAGTAATTGTCCTAACAGTTTCTTTTGCCAAAATTTCTAATTTACAGAGGATGTAAACAAACCAACAATGGTCGTCAAGCTATGGTTATGGTGGTAGGTCAAATGTAAACACACACACACACACACACACACACACACACACATGCATGCACACACACACACACATACGAGGGGGTGCTGAAAAGTTTCTTGCTTGAAAGGTATTGTGAAAGGCCTGGCTGGAGGCCCAACCTTCCAAGTTCTTTTGCAGGGCTTAGAAAAGCTGAAGGACCATAAGTGCAATAAGTGTGTGAATCTGAGAAGGGAATAGTTTGAATGAAATTATAATTAACTGATCCTCCTGTATTTTCTGTTATCCAAGGCCTGGAACTTTTCAGCACCTTCTCGTCCATCATTCTCCCTACACCATCACAATTGAAACATTTATATCCCATATGTAAGCATAAGTTGGTAGTTTGACAAGATCCAATGTGTTCAAAGACTGCATCATGCTCCAGTGTCTGCTTTGGCATGGTTTCTATGGCTGTATGTCTTACCTAACACTTACACATACAGATCCAATCCATCACTGGAACTGTAAAAATCTGTAAAACTTTCCAGAAGTTTATCATTTAAGTATATATGAGAATGTCTAGATATGCAAGTATATGCATGAAAATACATACATAAAACAAAACATACAAAACATGCACATATACATACATACATTCATACAAAAATACCCTATTGCTGATGCTGAAATTCCAATGAAAGAGCCTTGGATGTAGGCTAGAAACTAGCTCTTTCTCTACTGGCAAGAAATCTTGAAATAAAACTGAATAATGACATACATACATAAATTCATGCACATATACATGCATACATACATACATACATACATACATACATACATACATACATACAT
>NC_068987.1:54372859-54373979 GCF_001194135.2 Octopus bimaculoides | reverse complement strand
ATATACAGGGTGTCCACAAAGTCTGGGTACATGGAGCAAATAAAATCATAACATAAACAATTAAATATAAGAAATAATAATTTTTTAAAGTCTGTGTTAATCCCCATGTGGGTACATGGAGTAAATAAAATCATAATATAAACAATTAAATATAAGAAATAATAATTTTTTAAAGTATGTGTTAATCCCCATGTACCCAGACTTTGTGGACACCCTGTATATATGTATTTATAAGTAGAGTTTATGATGCGTCATAGAGTAACCAATGGCTTTGCATCCACAAAGGGCTTAACTCTGTGAATGTCTTGTCAGACTAAAACTGAAGATAAAAGTAACTCTTCACCTCTGGGAGGCAGGAATCCATTATGGTCATTTGGTCAGTAAGTCACCAAAGAATAAATAATCTGGGATCAGTGAGAACAGGTCCTCTCCCTTAAACCAGTTTTTTGTGGGCCAAAAGAGTGAGAACGGGAACTTTTCCCTTGGGCTGCTTTTAGATGGTAGGGACCGTTCCAGGTCTAATAGGAGAATGGGGGGTCCCATGCTTGCAGCTGGTAGTGTTTGAAATGGGTGCAAGAACTGTAAATTTCCTGGTGAGTGTTCAGCGATCCAGGATAGACACATATATATATACATATATACACACACACACACACACACACACACATACACATGATGGGATTCCACATAACTTCCCTCTACTAAATTCAAGCATCCTTTCACAAGACATTTATTGGCCAAGGGCTATAGTAGAAGACACTTGCCCAGGGTACCATGCAGTAGAATTGAACCTGAAACAAACTTCTTAACCATACAGCCATAAAAATAACCTTTTTCTTCTCACTATAGATGCATAGTATGTTGTTGTTGTTGTTGTTTAGCACCAGATCAGCTTTGATCAAAAGTATTCCAGCCATGAGTCTTCTGTCATTTTGTGTATCAAAGAATCTAAGACTACATTGGTCATGTGACCTTTTTTTCTTGAAAAGCAATAGGATGTGATTCGAGGGAGACATTGCTGCTATATTTAGAAAGTCAATAACATAACTCCAGTACATGTTTTTAGTTTTGCTAACTTCCAACGCTAGATCACCATCACCACTACCAAAACCGCCACCAC
>NC_068987.1:54371344-54372432 GCF_001194135.2 Octopus bimaculoides | reverse complement strand
CACCACCACCGCCACCACCACCACTACCCATACTGATCTACTATCCACACTTGTTTTCTTAACAGTTCTCTGGTGAATATATGTGAGGTATGAGGAAGTGAAGGTGGTAACTCGTTACCACCTGACTATTGATAAATGTTAGGTGATCAGATAAAAAGCTGTGGATGTAATTGTTATGTCTTTGCATCTGGTTATTGTTGTATTTATACGTGTGTGTGAGGGCGTGTGTGTGTGTGTGTGTGTGTGTGTGTGTTTGTATGTGTAGTGGGGTTGCAATTCGTTTGTTTGCATTTGTATTCCTTTTTGATGTTATAAACATTCATGCACATGCAATCACATACACTACATATACACACACGCACACACACACACACACACACACACACACACACTGGTACTCTGTTGGTTCAACAATGTGAGTTCCAGTTGATCTAATCAACGGAAACAGCCTGCTCATGAAATTAACATGCAAGTGGCTGAGCACTCCACAGACATGTGTGCCCTTAACATAGTTCTCAGGGAGATTCAACATGACACAGAGAGTGATAGGGATGGCCCTTTGAATCACAGGTACTACTCATTTTTACCAACTGAATGAACTGGAGCAATGTGAAAAAGTCTCTTGCTCAAGGAGACAATGAGTAAAAAGTAATGTTACCTTCTTGAGTCACGCTGACTCATAAGGGCTGGTTTCATGGTGTATATATTCCCCACCCAGATGGGACACCAGTCCATCACAGGATTATTAATTTTTGCCAGCTGAGTGGATTAGAGTAATGTGAAACGAAGTGTTTTGCTCAGGAACATGTGCTGCCCAGTTGACGAATTGAAACCACAATCTTATGATCATGAGTCCAACACCATAACCACCAAGCCATGTGCTTCCCCCAAGGAAACAATGCACTGCCAATATTTGAACTCATAACCTTATGAGCCAAAAACCCTAACTGCTAACCCATGTGCCTTCACACACACACACACACACGTACACATATATATGTATACATAAATACACCAGCGTCGGTTGTCAAGCGATGTTGGGGGGACAAACAGACACACAAACATATACACACACATACATACATATA
>NC_068987.1:54369690-54370188 GCF_001194135.2 Octopus bimaculoides | reverse complement strand
CACACACACACACACACGCACCCACGCACACACACACACACACACACACACACACACACACACACACACACACACGTTTGTTTTTACGTTCAGTTATAATAAAAATAGTTTTAAATTAATCTGATGGGTTACTCTATACATTTGTGGAGTACAAATTTATTATTCTTATACAAGAATGTTGTTGATGGTGACTTCAATGTTTCAGCTAGCAGTCTGATGATGGCTAAGTTGGCTGAAATTTTGAAGTTACTATCAACAACATTCTAGTATAAGAATAATGTGTGTGTGTGTGTGTGTTATTTCTTTACTACCCACAAGGGGCTACACACAGAGGGAACAAACAAGGACAGACAAACGGATTAAGTCGATTATATCGACCCCAGTGCGTAACTGGTACTTTTTTAATCGACCCCGAAAGGATGAAAGGTAAAGTCGACCTCGGCGGAATTTGAACTCAGAACGTAACGGCAGACGAAATACTGTTAAGCATTTCGTCCG
>NC_068987.1:54364748-54369379 GCF_001194135.2 Octopus bimaculoides | reverse complement strand
AAGCTTGTAGAGTAAAGCCATTTGGCAAAGATTGACTTTAAACTCTGCTGTGAATGTGCACTAAGTTTTAACATTCTAGCTCGCTTCTGCTGTTTACAGCAGTGCTTGGAAGGAAGGTGCATAGCATGCAATTGTCGCATTGACCATGACAGAGAAAGTTGTCATGGTGATACCTGCTCAGAGGCCTACGCAAAGTTGCAGAAAGTGTGTGGAGAGGAGTGTATGAGCCGTACACAAGTGTCTGAGTGTTTCAGACATTTCCAAGATGGCCGAAAATGTCGCTATTGACAAACGTTTTGGGAGACCCACAACCAGCAGAACTGAGAGAAACATTGCAGATGTGAGTGCAGCTGTGAGGGGAATCGTTGAATCACCATCTGTGAGTTATCAGAGGATGTGCAGATAAGTTACAGTTCAGTTCAGTCCATTATCACTGGGTATGAGACACGTGTCTGCCAATGTTGTGCCATAACTGCTTTCAGCTGACCAAAAAGACACTTGGGTTTCAGTTGCACAAGATCTTAATTGTGTCAAGAATGATGAAAACTTTTTGAAAACTTTGCATAAGTCTCTGAGCAGGTATCGCCAAGCTTTTGGCAAAAATTTATGCAGATTCTCTGTTCACCTTTCTCTGTCATGGTCAATGTGACAATCACACGCTACATGCCTTCCTTCTAAGCACTGCTGTAAATAGCAGAAGCGAGGTAGAACATTAAAACTTAGTATGCATGCACAACAGAGTTCAAGGTCAATCTGTGCCATGCAGCTTCACTCTGTGTGCTTTAGCTTTGTTAGTATAGAAACAGTCCAGATACATATAGCTCAGACCACGTATATATATATATTGGGTCATCCCATAAATATTGCAGTTTTTTCAGTTGCATGAACTAAAAGTCAGAGGGGGACAGGATAAACTACCTGCATCAATTTGCTATAAAAGCAGGTAGTAATTTTACCTTGTACTTATTCTTAATGCAAGTTTGGAAGAGTGCAGTTCGATTTTAACAGTTATTATTTCAAAGTTATAATGGAAGTGACAAAGGAGCATATTCGGCATATTTTGCTTTATGGGTTCAATAAAGGCAACAACACAACAGGAATTGCAAGGGATATTAATGCCATGTATGGGGATCAGGCAATAAGCACAAGCCAGTGTCAACAGTGGTTCCAGAAATTATGAGCCAGAAACTACAACCTAGAAGATGAGCCTCATCCTCGAAGATCTGCAGATCTTGACAAGGACGTCCTGCAAACCCTGATCGAACAAAATCTCATCATAACGGTTGAGAAACTAACAGAAAAGCTTGGATTTGTTCATTTAACCATTCATCGACACCTACGTCTAATCGCACACAGAGAATGAATGTGTGCTTTTCTTTGCTGTCATGTCTCACGAATGAAGCTGTTTTGGACCGAATAGTGAATGGTTCCGAGAAATGGGCTCTCTATAAAATGTCAAGTACCAAAGACAGTGGATAGGGAAAGGAGAAACACTGGCACTCCAGGCTAAAGAAGGTCTTCACCCAAGTAAGGTGTTGTTATCTAATTTGGTGGGGTATGAAAGGTTTCGTCCACTTTGAAATTTTAGACCCAAACCAAATGATAACACAGAAGATCTATTGTGAGTAGCTTGAGCAGCTTAAGTCTGTGCTAGAAGGAAAACGAACATCTTTGGTTTCAAGATGAAAGGTGTTCTTCCATGAGGATAATACTCAGCCACATACAGCAAAGATGACATTCCAAAGGCTGGAGCAGTTTGGATGGGAAATGAAGCTCCACCCACCCATATTTGCTAGACATTGCCCCATCTGTTTATCATTTATTCTGCAGTCTTCAAAATCATTTGGGTGGGAAAAATATGAATCCTGTAGACAAGGTCAGAACAGTAGTGCAGGAGTATTTTTCGTCATGGACAAGTGAATTTTGGAAGAGGGACCTTGCAAGTCTACCAGATAGATGGGAGAACATTGTAGAAAATGAAAGAGAGTATATTTTAGATTAAAAAAGAACTTTATCTTAATTTTGAAAAATAAAGGAAGTATAAAAAAACGCAATATTTATTGAGATAACCCTATATATATATATATATATATATATATATATATATATACACACACACACACACACACACACATATATATACATATATATATATATATATATATATATATATATATATATATATATATATATATATATATATATATATATATAGTTGTCTAAGAATCCATAAATCAAAATTACTATGCACTTGTGTACTTGTCAACAGAGTGTATATATTAAACAAAGACTACAGTATTATAGATCCTTATGGCCAATTGTACCAATTGATTTTGCACTGGATATTAAACTGGATGTTCAATAGCAGCATAGTTAAGTTGTACCATATGCTTGTCAAAGCTGGATGGTATGGAAAAAATATGACTACTGCATCCTGTCTCTGTATCAGGTATGGGTCCACCTAATATCTTTTTTATACTAGGCCGCAGTTAAAGATGAGCCTACTAAAAATTTTACTGAACCTATTTGTATGGGGGAAGTATTTATCCACAAGCAGACACAAATGAACACAGATGTATATATGCCCTAACATGGGCTTAAGTGTTCACACACCTGCCCATACCTAGCATCCATCCTACCAAACAAGCTTACATATATAATATACCTGTACACAGTCTAATCTTACATGAGTACCAACCCCTAACTTTCAGGGCCAAGGGACATAGCTCTTGACATAACTCTTGTTAAGTTCGTTTCATCTTTTTACACCCACAAACTGGATGTGTTTTTTTTCACCTCTGATAATGGAGAGCAGTCACCATTATTTTTTTCCATACCTGCTGGCTCTAATGAGCACATGGTATTTCTTGACCATGTGGTTACCTAATATCCTGTACAATACTTAGTGTGAAATCAATTGGTAAAATCAGCTGCAATGGATCTATGATACTGCATATTTTGATAAATACATGCCAACCTATGCCAGCATGGACAACGGACATTAAATGACGATGATGATGATATATATACATACCCATGTATGTGTGTGTCTGGCTTGTCTCTGATTCCCTTTGCCAAACCCACTCACAAGCTTTTGGTTGGTCTGGGACTGTAGTGGGGTTGCAATTTGTTTGTTTGCTTTTGTATTTCTTTTTGATGTTATAAACACTCTCACACATACCACACTCACACACAAATGTACATGCGAACATGTGCACACACATACACACATGCATGCACTCACACATGCATACGCACACACATAGAGGTACATGCACAAAGATACACACATTACCAGCATTTTGTTGATTACGGTGATGAGAAGGGCTTCAGATGATCTGATCAACAGAACAGCCTGCTCATGAAATTAACATGCAAGTGGCTGAGCACTCCACAGACACAAGTTCTTAATGTAGTTCTCAGGGAAATTCAGCATGACACAAAGTAGGACAAGGCTGGTCCTTTGAATTACAGGTATGACTCCTTTTTTTTAGGTGATTGAACTGGAGCAACATGAAATAAGTGTCTATAATAGATGACATATATCCAAGTTGTGTGCTGTGAGACTGAACCCAAAAATACCATGTCGTTAGAAAGCAAACTTCTTAACTCAACAGCCATGTTTATGTCAAGAGAAAAAACATTATAACAGAAATAAAGGTAATGATATAGCAGAACCAAAAATATTTTGGATTAAACACACTTAGTTCTGAAAGAACAAAAAGTTTAGAATGGTATAACAATGCACTATAGAACAAAAAATGGACTATATACCTGTTGTAACTTGGTTATCTATAGTCCGATGATATTTCGGAATTACAATTCCTTCTTCAGATCTTATTTGCTGGAGCCTCTGCTATAAACTGTTTTCCAACGGTTTTCCTTTTTTCGGAAGCGCCTCAGTAGTGGTCTCACGAAGCTTCTGGAATTCTTCATGAAAAGTGCATGAGGTCGGCTATGTTTCAATCTCGTGTGTGTTGTGTTGGTACATCTGTGGCGCTGCTTCTAAGTTATGTGTTATACGTGTAGCTTCTTCCTTTTTTGTTGCAAACAATATATGAGCATGTTATTAAGTTCTGTCTCTTTATAGTATTATTTAACATCACTCTGGTCTTGACTTTGCTTGTCATTCCATTAAGTTTGTGAGACATGGTACTGGTCATTTAATCTAAATCCTTGCATGCTCAAATCCTGCTGATGTGAACTTTGCAATTGCATCTTTCTGAGGTTGATAATATAACAATCTGGAGTAGTGGACTGGTGGATTCATTAGCATTGGTCAGGATACCTTGCAGTGTTTGTTCTGGAGTTTTGCATTCTGAGTTCAAATCCTCCCTTAGTATTTATCCAACAGATGAAATGTTAACAATAACACTAGAAATAACTAACTAAATCCCACACAAGTAAACATCACTAAAAGGCAATGTTACTTGCATCTCAAAAACATAAAGGGGCACTTGGGAATTCAGTAGAAACTCGCATAAAAATGTTGGAAAATATATTAAGCACTATATAATAACAGTATAATAATAGCCAGCTTGAATTTAATTCTTTGGTTGATTGATTTCTCCAGTCATGCTTATATTGTATAGAGAGAAAGGGGAAAAAGAGTGAAAAAGGGATACTGAGAG
>NC_068987.1:54363027-54364738 GCF_001194135.2 Octopus bimaculoides | reverse complement strand
AAAAAAAAAAAAAAAAAAAAAAAAAAAAAAAAAAAACATTTTTTAAATGAATTTTTGCTGAGATAGGTTTTCATGGAGCAGATTGTAATTATGTTGACAAAAATAATGAATATTTATTGCAAATATACAATTAGGAAATTTGTTTTATTTCATTTTATTTTAGATATTTGTCTTTTGAAAATTAGTATTCATTTGATAAAAGCTAAATTATAATTATTGCATGTATGCAGGAGCTGCACCAGGTCCCATAGTCTGTTTTGGCTTGGTTTCTAAAGCTAGATATCCTTCCTAATGCCAACCACTTTACAGAGTGTACTGGGTGCTTTTTACGTGGCACCTTGGTTTTAGGATCTCAATTCTGCTGTGGTGGGTGGGTCTTCTAGTGTACAACAATGCACCACATATCTCAGTCCTCTGTCATCTTCTCTATAAGGCTCAGCAGTTTGAGATCAGCCATTGATACTTCATCCTATGTCTTCCTGGGTTTCCCTCTTCCTTGTTTCTACAGAGTGTGAGTGAAAAAAACCTTCCATAGTATGGTTCCAGAGAGGTTAGGCATGCTGTCTTCATGAAGGTAGCCTTTATTTGTTTGTCTATTTTCAATTACCATTATGGTTGAAATTGATGAACACTATGTGTTTGCTGTTGAAATGTTTATCAAGAATGTCTTGCAAACAACTCGCACATGCAAGTCCTACCAGTCGAGAACTCCGCATACCGGAAGCCAGCAAGTGTATGGGGATCATCAGGAGAGAATGCGTGCCGTTTTGGGGCCTACCTCCCTTAGGGGAGTGAGGGCCATATAAAATTTTGTTGTTGAAATTTATGTGCAAATAAATGGTGAATGGGAGTTTCTTTTTGCAACACGCTGTAATATAGGCACAATATGTGAAATTCGTAAGGAGAGATTTAGTTGATTAAATCAACCACAGTATTTGACTGGCACTTCATTTTGTTGATCCTGGATGGATAGAAAGTAAAGATAACCTTGGTGGCATTTTAACTCAGAATGTAAAAGCAGAGACAAAAACCACAAAAACATTAATTTATTTATCCCTAGCTTAAAAGCTGCACTCTCTGTGGACTTTCACAAGTTTTTAGAGTTCTTTCGAAATTTGTATTTTCAATTGTTAGCATACAACAAATCCTCATACAGACCTGATCCTACTGCTGAATGTTCAAGAACCAAATTAAGGGCAGATTTTCAATCCCAGGATTATCCTGATTCCAAAAAGGTATAATTTGTCTACGTAGAGCAAATGCAGACTGAGATACAGGGGTCCTGGATAGAAGGACAGACAGAATTTTACATTTATTATTATAGATAAGTGTCGTCGTCGTTTAACGTCCGCTTTCCATGCTAGCATGGGTTGGACGATTTGACTGAGGACTGGTGAAACCAGATGGCTACACCAGGCTCCAATCTGATTTGGCAGAGTTTCTACAGCTGGATGCCCTTCCTAACGCCAACCACTCAGAGAGTGTAGTAGGTGCTTTTACGTGTCACCCGCACGAAGGCCAGTCAGGCGGTACTGGCAATGGCCACCCTCATCTCGCTCGAGAAACCTCATGTGTCACCCGCACAAGAGCCAGCCCAGGGGCACTGGCAACGATCCCGCTCGGAAGATTTCATGTGTCGCCCGCACATGAGCCAATCCAGGGGCACTGGCAACGATCTCGCTCGAAAATCCTACGACAGTCCCACACAAGT
>NC_068987.1:54361834-54362827 GCF_001194135.2 Octopus bimaculoides | reverse complement strand
CATGAGCCAGTCCAGGGGCACTGGCAACGATCTCGCTCGAAAAACCTCATGTGTCACCCGCACAAGAGCCAGCCCAGGGGCACTGGCAACGATCCCGCTCGGAAGATTTCATGTGTCGCCCGCACATGAGCCAATCCAGGGGCACTGGCAACGATCTCGCTCGAAAATCCTACGACAGTCCCACACAAGTGTATGAAAGAAATTTAATAAAATCTAACTGATGGCAAAATTAGCCACAACAGGATTTGAATTTAGAATATAAAAGGCAGAGACAAAAATCACAGTACTAACAATAAATATTCGTTAATTTATCACAACATGCTCCAATATAAAAAGCACCCAGTACACTCTGTGGAGTGGTTGGCATTAGGAAGGGCATCCAACCAAAGAAACCATGCCAGAACAGACAATGGAGTCTAGTGCATCCCCCTGGCCTTACAAGCTCTGGTCAAACCATTCAACCCATGCCAGCATGGAAGACAGACATTATATGATGATGATGGTGATAATGATCATGATGATGGTAAGATGTATGAAAGAAAATAACAATTTCTAACTCAAGGTGGGATTTGAACTCAGAACATAAAGCACTGAAATTAAATACGGCAAAGCTGTTTTGTCTGAAGCACTAGCCAGATTCTGCCAGTTCACTGCCCTAACGATGGAAAAATGATAAAAGCTCACCTCATTACTCTTACTTTGTAAAGGAAAGGGAAACAAAGAAACTGTATAGAACACTGACCTGTCGATTACACAAGGCAACATAAATAAAGCTTAATAAGATTTATCATAGATTGACGTGTATGTGAGTCTGTGTGAGTTTCTGTGCATGTGTGTCTGTGTGTACATGTATGTGGTGGTGCCTATATAATTAAATCGATACATTGATTTCACACCGATTGATTTTTCAATGGATTGAAGCTTTGCAAACACAAGCACACACACACACACACACACACACACACACACACACACACACACACACACACACAC
>NC_068987.1:54357422-54361766 GCF_001194135.2 Octopus bimaculoides | reverse complement strand
TATATATATATATATATATATATATATATATATATATATGAATATATATATATATGTGTGTGTGTGTGTGTGTGTGTGTGTAAATATATGTGTGTGTGTGTATATATATATATTCATATATATATATATCTCTATATATGTTTATGTGCATATATTTGGCGTTTGTATGAATATACAAATATACCATTAAGATAATAATAATGATGATGATGGCTGTGGTGGTGGTGGTGGTGATGATGATAGTAATGCAGAAAAGAACATCACCAATACAAGAATCAATACAGAAAAACTTAAGCTTTGTATATAATTTAACAATACCAATCTTATAAAAAAAACCACAGCGGTAGCTATTACCTTTGTTACTGGTAGCATTTTACTCTATGCCTCCTCTTCATCCGCATCATCATAATCTTCACATTTATCATCATAATGATCAGTAGTTCTCAACAAGGGTTCATGGCCCTTAGGGGAGAGAGGGGGCCATATAAAATTTTGTTGTTGAAATTTATGTGCAAATAAATTGCTTTTACATCTATAATACACAAAATATTTTAACAATTTTTTTATACAATTCCTGAAAATATTTAATTATGAAAATATAATAGGACTTTTTTTAAAACATTCAATAGCGATGGGGGTCCAGTGGAGTAAAATTGGAATCAAGGGGTCCATAGGCAAAATATAGTTGAGAACCACTGATAATGATTAACATCATCAGTATCATCGTTTCTGTTAACTATATTACCAGTAGGCGTAGGAGTGGCTGTGTGGTAAGTAGCTTGCTTACCAACCACATGGTCCCGGGTTCAGTCCCACTGCGTGGCATCTTGGGCAAGTGTCTTCTACTATAGCCTCGGGCCGACCAAAGCCCTGTGAGTGGATTTGGTAGATGGAAACTGAAAGAAGCCCGTCGTATATATGTATATATATATGTATGTGTGTATGTGTTTGTGTGTCTGTGTTTGTCCCCCCACAACATCGCTTGACAACCGATGCTGGTGTGTTTATGTCCCCGTAACTTAGAGGTTCGGCAAAAGAGACTGATAGAATAAGTACTAGGCTTCTAAAGTATAAGTCCTGGGGGTCGATTTGCTCGACTAAAGGCGGTGCTCCAGCATAGCCACAGTCAAAAGACTGAAACAAGTAAAAGAGTAAAAGAGTAAAGAGTAGTTGCACGAGGTGACGGGATCTCTTCTCTGACTACATTTAATGCCGAAAATGTCTTGGAGAAAATTGTGAACATTTTCCAGTCTTATACTCTGTCTCATAGAAATTGTTTGACCTCCTGCCAATGATACAAAGCCTTTGGCATTCAAAACGCTTGAGGGGACTCTAATTTGCAGCTATAACTAGTTAGCAAGAAATAAGGGAAAGTACTTGCTTTTGGTGGGGAGGATGTAATCAAGGGTTGTTTGAAGTGCACCAAATTTGGAGAGTCTTTACTTGTTGTTTGTTGTTATTTTCTTGCTCTATATTGTTCTTACTATTTATTGTTATCATCATCATCATCATCATCGTTTAACGTCTGCTTTCCATGCTAGCATGGGTTGGACGATTTGACTGAGGACTGGCAAGCCAGAAGGCTGCACCAGGCTCCAATCTGATTTGGCAGAGTTTCTACAGCTGGATGCCCTTCCTAACGCCAACCACTCCAAGAGTGTAGTGTGTGCTTTTACGTGCCACCGGCACAAGGGCCAGTCAGGCAGTACTGGCAATGGCCATGCTCAAAAAGGTGTTTTTTACATGCCACCTGCACAGGAGCCAGTCCAGCAGCACTGGCAACAACCTCGCTCGAATGATTTTCTAACGTGCCACCAGCACAAGTGCTAGAAGGCAATGCTGGTAACGATTATGCTCAAATGGTGCTATTTACGGGCCACTAGCACAGAAGCCAGACAGCTGCTCTGGCAATGGACACGCTCGGACAGTGCTGCTAGTGCTCCACTGGCGCAGGTGCCAGTCATCGAGTATGGTTCAATTACAATTTCACTTGGCCCAACAGGTCTTCGCAAGCAGAGTTTAGTGTCCAATGAAGAAGAGGTTGGCATGGGTTATATATTTATTAACTTGTCCTTTATTATTATTATTATTATTATTATTATTATTATTCAGTAGTTTTATTTTTATAACGTGCTTTCACTTCACTACCGAGCGCAGCTCTGTGCGCCTTGGGTATGTGCTGTGGTTTGCTGTGGTGCTCTTATGTTTACTGTATTGAAAGTGTTTTGCGTAAAATGTGTGCAGTACCCAGTAGTGCAATTTTCTGTATGTTATATATATTTGTAAGTCCTGGTGTTTTTGTTATGTATTTGTCTGAATATTTTTTTATTATACCTAAGGCACCTACTATGATAGGAATTATTATTATTATTATTATTATTATTATTATTATTATTATTATTATTATTATTATTACTGATTTGACTCAGGTTTGTACTTATTCCTGGTAAAATTTACGAGGGTAGTGGGTTACTACCTGTAACCTTAGGTATCCACAAGTTTCCAATAGTCTTTCAAGTGCTTAAGACCCTCCTGATAATCTTTTCTGTCCCTAAGAGGCAAACTTTCTGTTGAAGCTCTACAGGGCATTCTTTGTCAATCTCCTCGAAACATTTATCCATATCTTTGCTTACAGTTCTTAGTGCACCAATTATTATAAGCACAAATTATGATTAGGCAACGAGCTGGCAGAATCGTTAGCACACTGAGGCAAAGTACTTAGTGGTGTTTTGTCTGTCTTCGTGTTCTGAGTTCAAACACTGCTGGAGTTGACTTTGGCTTTCTTCCTTTCGGGGTTAATAAAAATAAGTACCAGTCAAACACTGGGGTCGATGTAATCAACTATTCCCCCTCCCACCAAATTTCAGTCCTTGTGCTCATAGTAGAAAGGGTTATTATTATTATTATTATATTTGATTTAGCTGTTTTTTATTTATATAAACTACCGCTCCCCTGTCCCTGTTTCTTTTCCTTCTTTTTGTATTTCATGCTTGTACTGACCTGAGCCTCTTGGGGTGTGATAAAAAAATAGAAATTATTAATTGCTCTTGGTAGACATCACCACCACATCCACCACCCACTGCCACCACCACCAATTTTTAAATTTCAATCACTTTAACCCTTTAGCATTTAAACTGGCCATATCCAAGCCAAATATTTTACCTGCTTTATTTTCAAACCAACCACACCCATCTTCTCACAATTACTTTACAATGTCATTCTAAAAATAAACAATCATATTATCATACTCTCAAAGCCAGGTGATAATGTATGATTAATTCAAAACTATGTGAGTAAAGAAGCATTATGTTTAACCCATAAACTGCGATAGGCCACCTCAGTGGCCAACGCAACAGTGCAACAGGCCACGTGCGTGGCCACAGAAGTAGGGCATGATCTGACCTAATTTTGATGACATATAATGTATGCACATGATACCCTTTCACCCCAGAAACAGTGTAGCCAATCACAGAAGATGTTAAGAAACACTGAGTATTTTTTTTTTGATTGATAGATCGATGTTGACCTTTACCCAAAATAGGCTCAGCAGTTCGTATTACATACAGCAAAATCCCAGAAGTTTATGGGTTAATGGAGTAATCTGAATGCTAAAGGCTCAAAACAGGAAATTTGTATTAGAGAACCAGGGGCAGTCACAGCAAGGGTCAGGTATCAAAAGAATCAATCCATTGCTTGATTTTACACAGATACCAGGTCCTTGACTATCTTTGGTAGAATCCATTCTGTTGTTGCAAATATTCAGGCTATGATTTTTATTTTCGGTTAACTTCTTGCTCTCACCAGCCTTAGAGGCATGGAAAAAGGGCATAAACATTATCCTTTCTCCCCTGATAAAGCCATATAAGCCCCTTCTGTCTTCTCCCACAGAAACTACCTACTTAGGTCCTGCCTATGGATATATTGTCTTTGTTGGTCTGGTCAGCTAAAAATGATTTTCTCATTAGTATCTTACAGCTGGATGCATAGTCTACAATTAATGTTAGTTTCTTGTTATTCTTTAAAATAATGTGTTAATGTGTGCATATGCTTATGTATGTGTGTATATGTACATATATATCTTTCGAGCGAGACCGTTGCCAGTGCCCCTGGACTGGCTCTTGTGCGGGTGACACATGAAATGTTTCGAGCGGGATCGTTGCCAGTGCCCCTGGACTGGCTCTTGTGCGGATGACACATGAAATGTTTCAAGCGGGATCGTTGCCAGTGCCCCTGGACTGGCTCATGTGCGGGAGACACATGAAATGTTTCGAGCGGGATCGTTGCCAGTGCCCCTGGACTGGCTCTTGTGCGGGTGACACATGAAATCTTTCGAGTGGGATCGTT
>NC_068987.1:54350600-54355824 GCF_001194135.2 Octopus bimaculoides | reverse complement strand
ATATATATATATATATATAAATAATATATGAGTATATGCATATATATGAAGATGCATGTACATACCTTTATCTACATGTGTATATAGATGCATATCTGGGTACATGACGTTGCAAAAAAAAACATGAACAAAATGATAAAGAAGGTACAGAAAACACACAAGCCACATAGAGAACATTTCCTTCATCAGCTGCCATCATCATAACACTGGTGTTTCGATATATTTATATATATCAAACTATGTGAAAATAGACAGTTTGATTTATGGAATATGATACCGGAATGTTTTATAAATATATACAAATTCAGTTCAATATTTAAGAGATGAGGAATTATGTACATTATCTAAATTATTTACATTATCTACATTCGACGGATGAGGACAAATATCTGTCAAATGTAAATACAGTAAATAATTTAAATAATGTATTTACAAATTCAGCTGTAAAAGAAATAAAATAGATTATTAGCAAAGAAGCTAGTTCTAAAATCTCTATAGGAGATGCCAGTAGTAACTATATTGAAAAGTAATGTTTATTGCTACTTCAACATGGCTGTTCTGTATGGAACGTCGTTACGACGGTACTATTTTTCAACCTCAGGAGAACATCTCTAGCTGGTTAACAACACAACCTGTGTCTGATATATTGCAAACAGAGGAGTGAATCCTTATCATCTTCTAACGATTTGACAAGACTAGTAGTCCAGCCTGGTTTCGGGCTATTCTATGCCCATCCTCAGTACTGGACACCTGTCCACCAGTCGTTTGCTCCAGCTTGTAATATATAGAAAAATAAGTGACATTCAGCTGCTGATCTTGCAACAAGCAAAGTAGATAGTTCTGAAATCTCTATAAGAGATCATCATCATCATCATCATCGTTTAACGTCTGCTTTCCATGCTAGCATGGGTTGGACGATTTGACTGAGGACTGGCGAACCAGATGGCTACACCAGGCTCCAATCTAATTTTGCAGAGTTTCTTACAGCTGGATGCCCTTCCTAATGCCAACCACTCCGAGAGTGTAGTGGGTGCTTTTATGTGCCCCCGGCACGAAGGCCAATCAGGAGGTACTGGCAACGGCCACGCTCGAAATGGTGTATTTTACATGCCACCTGCACAGGAGCCAGTCCAGCAGTACTGGCAACGAACTCGCTTGAATGTCTTTTCACGTGTCACTGGCATAAGTGCCAGGAAGTTGGTAACGATCATGCTCAAATGGTGCTATTTACGCGCCAAGCACATACTAACCTTTGGAAGGTAGGGATTTGTAAATGAATTTTAATTACTAGTGTTTTCCAATATATACTAACTCTGTATAATCATCTAATAGAGATGGGCAAGAAAGTGTGTGTATGTGTGTATGAGAAAGAGAGAGAGAGGTGGGGAGAGTTAGAATGTGATAGAGAGAGAAGGGGGGAGTTGAAGAAAATTGGAAATGTAAAACAAGTGAATGAGGTTTTGGATGACATAAACTGATGGTGTTTCTGTACCTCATGTTACTACACCAACTCTTCTACCATTTCACAGGTATCAGTCTTTCACAAGTCCTTTTCCTGAATCTTCCATGTTTTACTCTAGTGAGATTTTGGGTCTGAAATTTGAAAGAGTTTTTATTAAATTTTCATGCATTATTCAGAACTGATATTTGATATTCTGTGCAAATATTGGAAAGGATGTAAAGATTGATTGAAAAATGCTGACACTATTTTAAGACAACATATATACACATACAATCATTCATTCACACACACACACACACACATGCAGTCTGATGAAGGTTAGTTGGCCAAAACTTTGAAGTGGCTGTCAACAACATTCTTGTTTAAGAGAAATATATATGTGTGTGTGTGTGTGTGTGTGTGTGTGTGTGTGTGTACATGTATGTAAATGTGTGTGAATGTGTTTGTGTGTATTACATATGTGCACCCACACACACACACGCACACACAAATTGCATACATACACATACAAACATCACATATATAGACTATTTGATACCCAAGTGGCTTCCTTTGATGCAATTGAAGTCTGTAATAAAATTGTTTTACTTATTTTAAACAGAATCCAATCAAAATTTAATTTTTATAGATCTATGTCTGTACAGAGATGACAGATTGATTTTAACCCATTATCAAAATGGTCATTAAGAAGATTTAATACTTATAAAAAGTTTTGATTTTAAAATTACTGTGTGTGCTTAAACTAAGTAAAGGCCATGTGAGCCATTAACTGCAATCTAAAACTATACATGCATACATACATACATACATACATACATACATACATACATTCATACATACATACATACATACATACATGCACACATGCATACATGCATACATACATACATAGACACACAAACACACACACGTATGCATGCATGCACACATACACACACATGTTGTTGGCACTCCGTTGCTTACGACGTCGAGGGTTCCAGTTGATCCGATCAACGGAACAGCCTGCTCGTGAAATTAACGTGCAAGTGGCTGAACACTCCACAGACACGTGTACCCTTAACGTAGTTCTCGGGGATATTCAGTGTGACACAGTGTGACAAGGCTGACCCTTTGAATTATAGGCACAACAGAAAGAGGAAGTAAGAGTGAAAGAAAGTTGTGGTGAAAGAGTACAGCAGGGTTCGCCAACACCCCTGCCGGAGCCTCTTGGAGCTATAGGTGTTTTCGCTCAATAAACACTCACAACACCCGGTCTGGGAATCGAAACCGCGATACTATGACTGTGAGTCCGCTGCCCTAACCACTGAGCCATTGTGCCTCCATACACACGCATACATACATGCATACATACATACATACATACACAAGCGCACACGTATTAGAACACATATACGTATGCATGCATGCACACATACATAAACACACATACATACATACATACGTACATACATACATACATAAATTAAAACAACCATCAAGTTAAAACACAATAGGCCAGATATCATTGTGGGGGATCACAATGAAAAGATGTGTTCTGTTGTAGAAACCAGCTTTCCTCTGGACACCAATGTGGTTAGGAAAATACAAGAGAAAGAGGGCATCTATGGACCATTACGAAGGAGATTGCAAATCCAATACCCAAGATACACTTTCAGCTTCTTACCATTATTATGCGAGCAACAAGATAACCTGTGGCTGAACTTGGAATCTTGGGGAGAGAATGCAAATCCTTAATTCAAACACTACAAAGGATCACAATATCTGGGACTATAAAAATCTGCAAGACCTTCTTCACATTTAAAGGATGGTAGTGAAATCAAGATACTTTCTTTCACAACCTTGTTACCAAGTGGATGGTTGGTCGAAATTTACTCTAAATTAAAAAACAGAAAAGGAGGATATACATACATACATGGTGGAAGACAACTTATGGCCAAGAATGACCATTATCTAAACTCAATAAGTTCATGCAATTTTCTGTGAGTTCAAACACTTTCCAAGCATGAATTTGTTTTGCATGGATAAAGTGTTGCATAATACTGACCCCACTTTTTGCACCATCAGCTATAAAATCCATTATACAACAGAGGTTGAAATGATCAGAAACCAACTTCACTTCAGGTTCTTTTCATACAAGTTGACTTTCTCCTAGAAAGAAGATCTAATAAGCACTAAGGATCCTTTGCTCCCTGTGGTTCACATGCTAATTAACCCATGGCTGGGACTTTAACAGGTTTTACTACCCTGGGTCAGAGCAGACATGTGAACAATAATTACTAAGAGATGGTTCCACATGCCTCAAAATCTAGGAACTTCTGCGCCAGGACCATATTACTGGATGCAGTTTAAAGTCATATGCAGGACATAGGACATAGACATATAGATGTGTGAAGCAGTGACTGAAAGATTGAAAGATAAACTTAAGACCAGTCCAAATATCTTGAGGAGTATTTTTTTAACCTCTTAAGGCTTTCCAATGCTGTTTGTCAGGAGAAAAAGTTGTTGCTTAAGACAAAATGTGTGTTAAAACACCATAGTTACCTCAGAGCAGTCTCTATGGGACTGATGAATGCATTTCAAAGTTGTTAGTTCTCTTCAGCAGTAGATACCAAGGTTAGGAAACAAAGTTTTCTAGTTGGCTCAGACTTGCCTGATCTTAAGTTTGTACATACGTACATACATACATACATACATACATATGTATGTACATACATGCGTGTATGTACCTAGATTCATATGTATACATAAATGCAGTGGGAATGAATTTGAGTAATGGTTGACCAAATTAATATCACAACTTACCTAAATGTATGGATGAAATAACCCCACCCTCCATTCTTATAAACACAATGCTACACTAGTTACCAATATCACTGTGATACCACTTGACCATTGTATACTGATTAATGTAAGATAAATAACAACTTCGGCCTCTCAATAAGTATTGCTCACTGTGGGATGAAAATGTAAGAAACATACGCTTATCTACACAAGTGATCCTAACACTGGCATTAATACTTTCAATAGGCTATCTGTTATTTCATTAACCATTCATACGAAAAACACTCATCTACTATGTTTGTATTTATGTATGTATTCATGACTCTACAAGTGCTACAAGAATATCAGTCAGACCTAGTGAACCCCACCACAGAATCTGTGACTCCTCACCAAGTGGTATCATATCACTATGCACTTTTAGGTATTGAATTTAATTCACTGTGTGAACGTATGTGTGCTAAACTATGCACGTGCGTATGCTTATATCTGTGTGTAAGTTTGCATGAGCAAGTGTATGTGCACCAGACAACGTTGGTGAGGGCTTCTGTATATCCATATCCACTAAATGTTATATCTAATACTTTTTTTTACTCTATTCTGTCTTTGTTTCTTTTTGCATCTGATATTTGTTATTGATCTTCTGTAATAATGAGGCTGTATCCTTTAATTTGCTGTTTTTATATAAACATACCAAGGAGAAATCTTGCGGAACAGATATTATTCTAACAAGATACATCTTGTCACCTGAGGAGACACATCTACACCAACGGATACACCTAAACAAGCTGTTCAATATCCCACCTGTGGGGAATCAATGCTAGATAGGTCGAAACAATTGTAGTGAACAATAAACATTTTCATATCTTCCATCTTAGTCTCTCTCATTAATCAAATATATATGTATTTATATATACTCACATATATAGTTATATAAGTACACATATATATGTTTGTGTGTGTGTATAAATATATATATATATA
>NC_068987.1:54348959-54350000 GCF_001194135.2 Octopus bimaculoides | reverse complement strand
TATATATATATATATATATGTATGTATGTATGTGTGTGTATATTTGTGTAAATGCATACCAATAGAGAAATCAAGACAAAATATTACTTGTTTAGGTTTTCTCAGTATATTTGGTAACACAGTGCAGCAACAGTTAAAAAACTTGCACAGCCTGTATATAGAACATCATAAACTCCATCATATTCTCCATATCTGCTATGTATTTATTTAGTACATCAATATGCTACTTAGTACACCAATAATTGATTTATTGGTATAGCTAGTAGCAAAATACCTATTCAGGCAAATTAGATTTACCAATTTATAGATGTTCTTATTTGTAATGACTATATAAATAACTATATATATATATATATATATATATATATATATATATTTCTGGGTAAAGCGGTGTACAATGTCCTTTGGTAAAAGATTTAAATAGGAGTGAAACTGTTCAGTCCAAGCAGGAATATACCAACAAACAGTGAATATAGCAATGCCTGACCCGACAAGAAGCTACAGAGTGACTCAAGGGCTGAAAGTTTCGTCCATTAACACTTTATCAAAAAGTTTGGTAAATGCCAATACATGAAACTCTCAACCCTTGAATCACCTTGTAACACCTACCGATTATTAATAAAGATTGTATATGTGTGTGTGCATGTGTGTGTATATTCCATTGTCATCATCATTTGAGATGTATGTCCTATGCTGAAGTAGTTTAACTGGATCCAATGAGTCCAAAGTTTGCATCAACCTCTAATGTTTTAGCATGGTTTCTACAGCTGAACACCCTTCCTAATGCCAACTATTTTACAGTGTGTACTGGATATTTTCTTTTTTTTTTTTGTAGCAACAACAGTGGTGATGCAAGACTAAATGACTGGATATACAGTAGAGAGAGAGAGAGAGAGAGAGAGTGAGAGAGAGAATTTTATGCTAAGAGATGAGAGATTAAAGTATGAAAGAAGAGGTTGGAACAAAAGACGTTTCTGCTGAAGAGGAGATACATGGCTACTCAGATTAAAGAAGACAGCATGAGAGTGATGCGCATATATA
>NC_068987.1:54346263-54348000 GCF_001194135.2 Octopus bimaculoides | reverse complement strand
AATTTTCAAATAGAAAGGAAATTTAAATCGATTAAAATCAATTGAAATTATAGAAAATAAATTCTATTCAAAAATATAGCTAATTGTCAGATCGTAAGTAGAACAAAAATTAGATATATATATCTCAACCAACAATAAATACCAAATGAATTAATATGAAATACTTATTTTATAAAGATAGAAAAATTATTAAAAATATCAAAATATCAAGATAACCATTCAATAATCCTCCCTTCATCCATTATAATAACATGTATATTATATACAAAAAACATCTTACATAAATTATCATTGTTTTAAATTATCATTGTTTTAAGAAGCATTGTGTACAATATATTGTATAAAGGATCGTGGGTAAGGCCAAGACAATGGGAAGTAAATGCAAGGTAAGTCACAAGAAAACAAATATATGAATTAATATAGGCTTACCTTGTATTCAATATTTCGAGGTTATGACCCCATTTTCAAGAAATTGACGAATGTTGCCGATGTGCATGTGTGTGTACATGTGTGGAGTGGACATACACAGAAAGGTGTTACGATAGCAACCAGCTAGCTTCCTATAACTCCCTTCTATTGTTGATCTTAGGTTTCTTTTGCTGTATGAGGATGGCCTCAGTGATTCTAAGGTTGCCCCTGTTCTGCTGTGTTGCATTGATGTGCACTCCCAAGTCTGGCACATGCTTCCTAAAGCTATCACATTTTGACGACAGAACTACTGTAGCAATACAACACACAGTCCATAGGGCAGGACATGGCATACAGATAGTGCACACCAGTCCTTTCCTGAGAAAAGCTCTGTCCAAGAGCAACATCTCTCACTACTCTGAGGAGTGCACATTGTCAAACTGCCCCATCAGTGACTCTGAGTTGTGCCAGAAGACCTGTGTTGTATATGAGATCATCTGTGGAAACTGTGGCACATCCTACATCGCCAAACAATTCCTCAGAGACTTAATTCTGAATGGCTACCCACCATCTTGAGCTAAACAACGATACCTGAAGAACATCAAGGCCAATAAACCCTGGAAGAACCATCATACTTCCAAGTCCGGCACGTGCTACCTAAGGCTACCATACTTTGATGACAGAACTACTGCAGCTATGCAACATGCAGTCCGCAGGGCAGGACTCGACATACAGATAGTGCACACCAGCCCTTCACTGAGAAAAGCTCTGTCCAAGAACAACACCTCTCCCTACTCTGAGGAATGCACATTGTCAAACTGCCCCATCAATGAGCTTGAATTGTGCCAGAGGACCTATGTTGTATATGAGATCATCTGTGGTAAACGTGGCGCATCTTACATTGGAAGAATAACAAGAAAACTGCATATATGCATTAATACATGCCGGCAGACACTTCTGTGAAGAAACATGAAAGGAAATGCCAGACCCAGGAATTCACAGTGCACACCAAGGCAACACAGCAGAAAAGGGGCAATGTTAGAATCTCTGAGGCCATCCTCATACACCAAAAGAAACCTAAGATCAACAATAGAAGGGAGTTACAGGAAACTAGCTGGTTACTATAGCAACACCTTTCTGTGCATGTCCACTCCACACATGCACATCAGCAACATCCGTCAATTTCTTGAAAATGGGGTCATAACCCCGAAATATTGAATACAAAGTAAGTCTACATTAATTAACATATTTGTTTTCTTGTGATTTACCTTGCATCATTTGCTTCGCATTGTTTTGGCCTTACCCACGATCCTTTATACAATATGTATA
>NC_068987.1:54331885-54344385 GCF_001194135.2 Octopus bimaculoides | reverse complement strand
GCTACACCGGATCCCAGTCTGATTTGGCATGATTTCTACGGCTGGATGCCCTTCCTTAATGCCAACCACTCTGAGAGTGTGATGGATGCATTTACATGCCACCAGCATAGATGTCAGCTGCATGACACCAGTATCTGCCACAACTATGATTTCACTTGGCATGATGGGTCTTCTCAAGCACAACATAATGCTGAAGGTCTTGGTCATTGCCTCTGTGAGGCCAACACTCAAAAGGTGCTTTCTACGTGCCACTGGCACAGGTGCCAGTTACATGACACCAGCGTCAGCCATGGCTATGATTTCATTTGGCTTGACGAGTCTTCTTAAGCACAGCATATCACCAAAGGTCTTGGTAACTAGCCATTGCCTCTGTGAGGCCGAAAGTTTTACGACCATGCTTCACCACTTTGTCCCATGTCTTCCTAGGTCTACCTCTACCACAGCTTCTCTCCACAGTTAGAGGTCGGCACTTGTTTACACATCTGTCCTCAACCATATGCATCACATGACCATACCAGCATAGTTATCTCTCTTGTACACCACATCTGTCTCTTATGCCCAACTTTTCTCCTCTCAAGATGCTTACACACTGTTATACATGCACACTGACATTGCACATCCAAAGAAGCATGTTAGCTTAACTTCTTTCAAGCCTAAGCATGTCCTCAGCTGTTGAAGCCTATATATATATATATATACACACACACACATCATCATCATAATTTAATGTCCATTTTCCATGGTTTGACAGGAGCTGGCAAGTCAGAGAGTTGCACCAAGTCCTAATTGTGTTTTAGGATGGTTTCTATGGCTGGATGCCCTTCCTAATGCCAACCACTTTACAGAGTGGCCTGGATGCTTTTTTACATGCCACCAGTACCAATGAGGTATGGTTTGGCATGGTTTTTACAGTTGGATGCCCTTCCAAATGCTAACCACTTTACAGTGTGGACTGAATGCCTTTTACATGACACCAGCTATGGCAGGGTCACCAGGTAACTCACAAAACAAGGATCCTTAAGTGTATTGAGGGAGGTCGCCTTGTGCCAGGTGATGAGAGGTTAGAGTGTGACAGGATAGAAACAGATGTCTTGCTGTAGAGGAGATACATGATTACCTAAGTCAGTAGTAGAGAGAGAAAAACAGATAGAGATCAGACCGAGACAGAGTGAGAGGGTGAGAGTGCAAGAGAGAGATGGTAGTGATGTGCCAGGGTCTCCCTCTTCAATGAGTACTCTCCACTTTCAGTGATTAACACTTCTTTATACAGATGTCCTCATTCATTTGTATCACATTTCAAAACCAACATAGTCTTCACTCTTGCATGCTACATCTTATTCCTTTTATCCCCAACTTTTCTCTCAACACGTTTCCACTTTGTTGTCCATACACACTGATGTTGCATACCCAACAACAAGTTTCTTTCAATTTCTATCTACCAAATCCACTCACAAGGTTTTGGTAGGCCCAGGGCTATAGTAGAAGATACTTTCATGGCCCATACTACCATGCAGTAGGACTGAATCTAGAACCATGTGGTTGGGAAGTAAACTTCTTACTACACAGCCACACCTGAAAAGCAAATTTCATTTGGTCATTATTGATTATTGCTGGATGAAAACCTCACCATGCTGTGATTGACTTATCTATGTTGGTTGTAGTTGGTCTACTTGTCCTCGCCAACCATATGAGGGTTAGATGGATGTGGAGGGATTAGCCATGGCCTAGTGGGACCTACAAGGAATATGAGCTCCAAACTCAAAAAAGTCACAACTAGATATCACATATTATCTCGTCTTAATACTTAAACACTTCTGCTTACCTACAGGCCAGGACTCATACTTTATTTTTGTCAACCCTGGAAGGATGACAAAAATGACTCAGGAGTGCAAAGTATTCTATTCAGAGTTCTAATGAGTAGCAATTTACCACCCAATTCAGTAGCAGTAGTATACCATCATCGATTCTTCCGTAAAAGGAATTGTTTATTGAAGAGTTCAGATTCTAATCACAAAATCTAAGTGAATTGATTCAAGTTCTTCTCAGAATAAAACACATTGTGGTAAATGTAGGGAGGCACGGTGAATTTTCAAGGAAATGGGGAGAGTATGAAAATATCAAAGGCTATGTAAAACCAAATATTATTTACAATGTAAACAATATTTGCTCTGTAAATCTGTAAACACACATGTAGAAACAAATTTTAAAAAACAATTTTAAGTTGTAATGGTGTATAAGAGCAATAGTAAATGAGTTAGTTTGAAAATCATGATTATTAAGATAATAAAAAAAACCCATTTAAGTGACTAAGGAGTACTTAATTACAGCATTAATTAGATCTAATGAGGTATAAGATTCTACAGATATTTGGAGGAACACACATATATATTATGTATACGATAATACAAACAAGCTGGAAGTGAATACTTCATAAGAATATATGTGTATATATTTGTGATGAGTATGTGAGGGAAAATGTGTCTACATATAACTACAAATGTATAAATATATATATTCACTCACATGCATAAATTTGTGTGAAGTGTATATATATATATGTAAATGATTTTATATATAAATAATATATATATGTGTGTGTGGGTATATATATATATATATATATATATATATATATATATATATGTATGTATGTAAATATGAATACGTATATATGTATGCATATAAACATACATATATATAAATGCAAATATGAATTTAAATACAAGCATAAAAATAAATTTGCATATAAATATCACTATGTATATATTATTATGTATATATAAATATGTTTTTGTGTATAATATATATATAGACATAGTGGAGGCACAATGGCCAGCGGTTAGGGTAGCAGACTTATGGTCATAGGATCGCGGTTTCAGTTCCCAGACTGGACGTTGTGAGTGTTTATTGAGCGAAAGCGCCTAAAGCTCCAGCAGGGGATGGTGGAAAACCCTGCTGTACTCTTTCTCTCACTCTTTCTTCCTGTTTGTTGTGCCTATATTTCAAAGGGCCAGCCTTGTCACACTAAATCTCTCTAAGAATTACATTAAGGGTATATGGAGATTTCTATGATGGACCGGTGTAATGTCCAGGTGAGGAATTTGTATGCCATGGAAATTGGGAAATTGACCCTTATGAGTCGGCCTAACTTGTGAAGGTAACCTAACCTTTTTAAACTTTTTGTTACCTTATTTCTCTTGAGATGCTCTGTGTTTCTTTCATTTAATTTCAAATATAACAAAGAATTTTGTAAAATAACTTTGTAATCATTAAGTTCATGTTAGGAACATAAATTGTGATTAAGGTTTGGTGGAAGATTTTAATTCAAAACTTTTGAAAACAAGACATTTGTACTACAGAGGCAGAGGTGGTTTCAGCTGGATTGGTATCAAAAGGGTTAAACCTACCCACAAGGCATTGGTCGGCCTGGGACTATAGTAGAAGACACTTTCCTAGGGTGTTGTACAGTGGGATGGAACCTGGAGCCATGCAGTTGGGAAGCAAACTCCTAACTACATAGCCAAGCTTACACCTAAACCAAACAAATGAGTAAAGTCTTCCTTTACTAGCTTGCATGGAGGTTTCTCTCATAGTACAAGGCAAAGTCTACCAGCAGTGTTTGGTGTTATGTCAAGATTGAATCGGATTAGCAAGCTTGTGTATTAAACAGCTCACAAGTAATTGCATTTGTTGTATATGTGAACTGCTGAGAAAGAAGTCATTTGGAATTTGTTGAGGGAGTTGAGACGAGATTTATGAAATGATTATGCTAATACGAATGTATGTGTATACTTAAGTATGTGTGTATATGGATTTATTTATAAATACATATACATATGGTGAAGGAGTGGCTGTGTGATAAGTAGCTTGCTTACCAACCACATGGTTCTGGGTTCAGTCCCTTGGGCAAGTGTCTTCTACTATAGCCTTGGGCTGACCAAAGCGTTGTGAGTGGATTTGGGAGATGGAAACTGAAAGAAGCCTGTTGTATATATATATATATATATATATATGTATATTTGTGTGTCTGTGTTTGTCCTCCCACCATTGCTTGACAACAGATGTTGATGTGTTTACGCCCCCGTAGCTTAGAAGTTTGGCAAAAGAGACCAATAGGATAAGTACTAGGCTTACAAAGAATAAGTCCTGGGGGCAATTTGTGCTCCAGCATGGCCACAGTCAAATGACTGAAATAAAAGAATATGCATATATAAGATATATATATACAATATGCACACACATATATATAATATACACACATAAAAACATCTTTACATATACATGTGTATATACATCTATATACATATTCATATATATATATATATAGAAATTTATTTTTGCGTTTCTATTTAAATTCATGCTTACATATATATACACACATACATAAATATCATTTATATGCAAATTTATATACATATGCATGTGTTTATAAATAAACACATCTTCTCACACATACATACTCATCTCAAACATATATGCATGCATATTCTTATGAAGTATTCACTTCCAATGTATATCTGTGTTCCAATGTATATCTGTGTATGTTTACAGATATGTGTGTGTATGAAAATATTGGGTCAACCCATAAATAATGTTTTATTTTATGCTTCTTTTATTTTTCAAAATTAAGATAAACAAAGTCCTTTTTTATCTAAAATGTACTCGCCTTCATTTTCTGCAATGCTCTTCCATCTATCTGGTAGACTTGCAAGGTTCCTCTTCCAAAATTTACTTGTCTGTGATAAAAAATACTCCTCCAGTACTGTTCTGACCTCGTCTACAGAATTCATATTTTTTCCATCCAAATGATTTTGAAGACTGTGGAATAATCAGATGGCGCAATGCCAGGCGTATATGATGGGCGGGGCATTGTTTCCCATTCAAACTGCTCCATCCTCGCTGTATGTGGCCGAGTATTATCCTGATGGAAGAACACCTTTCGTCTTGAAACCAGAGACAGTCATATTCCTTCCAAAGCTGCTCGCAGTAGGTCTCCTGTTATAATTTGGTTTAGGTTTAAAAATTCAAAGTGGACTGAACCTTTCATATCCCACCAAACAGATAACAACACCTTATGTGTGTGAAGACCTTCTTTAGCCTGGTGTGCTGGTGTTTCTCCTTTCCCTACTCACTGTCTTTGGTGCTAGACATTTTTGTAGAGAACCCATTTCTCATTACCAATCACTGTTTGGTCCAAAAAAGGTGACTTTGTGAGACATGACAGCAAAGAAGAGCACACATTCACTCTCTGCACGTGGTTAGACTCAAAAAGTTTGTGAGGAACCCATTGACCCAATTTTCTGACTTTTCTGATGGCATGCAGATGTCAATGAAAGGTTGAATGACCAAATCCAAACTTCTCTGCTAGTTCCTCAACAGTTATGATGGGATTTTGTTCCACCAGGGTTTGCAGGACATCCTCATTGAGCTCTAGAGATCTTCCAGGATGAGGTTCGTTTTCTAGGCTGTTGTTTCCAGCTCGGAATTTCTAGAATCACCGTTGACACGAGCTTATGCTTATTGTCTTATCCCCATATACTGCATTAATATTCCTTGCACTTTCTGTTCCGTTGTTGCCTTTATCAAACTCATAAAACAGAATATGCTCCTTTGTCACTTCCATTATAGCTTCGAAAAAATAACAGTTAAATTTGAGCCGCACTCTTCAAAACTTGCACTAAGTATTAGGACAAAGTAAAATTACTACCTGCTTTTATAGCAAGTTGATGCAGGTAGTTTATCCTGTTCCCCTCCGACTTTTAGTTTATGCAATTGAAAATAACCACATTATTTATGAGATGATCCAATATACATATACACACACACACACACACACACACACACATATATATATATATATATATATATATATATATTTTATTATATGTATTTATTTTCTCCTAGTTAATAATTAACTCGGACAAAATAAATTGGTGAATAGATACTAGGGTAGCAAAGATCACAAAACGACTGTGGTGTAACTCCTGTTTATGAGGTAGAAACTCCATGTAATTTTGGGTACTTGAGTAAATATAAATTTAGTAAATGGAGTAAAACGCATATTTTAACTGAATACTTTTATTTCCATCATATGTTTTGAAGATTACAAATTATACCTTCCATAGGAATAGTGTGTTCAGAAAATAAGACCTAGTATTATTTTTCAGGATGATTTTAATATAAGACCTTCCCTTAAAATAAGCCCTAATTGAGAGCAGTAGACAGACAAAAGAAATAAGTAGCCTCTTCATATTGATTGAAACTGCTTTGTTGCGGTGTATACACTGTTCAAAATATCTTTTTGCCGGCTAAAATAGCGACATCACAAAATCTATCCTAGTGTTTCTTTTGTAACTCAAATATTAACAAGCTATACATTAATCAACAGCCCATGTTTGGAGCTTCAAATGTGTCACGTAACATTTTCATCAGTGGTCAGTACTGGACAGTAGATGCAAAAAACAAAAAAGTACACATTTTCTTTCAGGGCAAAATCTCTCAGAAAATATGATGAAATTGAATGGCAAATCATTTGTCATGTCATTTTCACCCCAGTACAAGATGAATGCAAGAAGAAAGAGTTATTCCATTGAGTACAAGAAAGGAATTGTGGAGGAATCACAGGGAAAGAATCTTATTGTTTTCTGCAAAGAAAAGGAATTTAGATCTGAATGGTTTGAAAATGGTGAGTAGACTACAGTAAACTCAGTCAACAAGTGGACAAGGGAAATGCAAAGAAATGCAAGTGTGGATCAGGTCAGCAACCACTATTTTCTGAGCTGGAAGATGTCATCTGTGAATAAGTTGCTGACAGGAGAGCAAAGGCTTTGGTTGTTCGCAAGACTGATATTCAAGCATTTGTCCTTGCAAATGCACCAGTTTGATATATTTCCATAAGAATGCAAAGCATCACAACACTGGCTGGATAGTTTCCTTCAGTGACATGACCTTTCTCTGAGAAGGTCGACAACACTGTTCAAACTGGAAGATATGGAGACTATTAAACGTGCAGTTGCATTTAAGTCCTTTGTTGATGGGACAGACTTTTCTAAATACCGTCTCTCCAACATTATTGCTACAGATGTCACTGCAGTGTTCATGAGTCAAGAATTTCAATCAACAATTGATCAAAGGGGTGCGTCATCAATCTACATTTCCTCTTCTGGTTATGAAAGTGCACAAGTTACATGTATTTTGGCAATTCGTATTAATGGAAGTAACGCCCCCAGCTCTAATCATCACTAAAAGTAGGAAGGATAAAATTAAATGCATTTCAGGCATTTGTGTTCTGGAAACTGAAAAGGCATGCACACAGGCAGTTTTAGGGAAGTGGATTGATTTCATGCTGCCACTTATTTTGTGAGGAGGTCAAAGAGGTTTGATAGTCTGGTTTTCAGCCAGCATGCAGCATGCAAAAGACACGGAGAACTTCCTTGCAGAAAGAATAGATTCCCACAAGAATGACTGCCTATCTTCAGATTCTTGACATTGCAATAAATAAACAATTCCAGGACCAGTTATGCATGGAAATCAATGACTACACTGAAAACAGAATTGTGAGAAATCAGCATGGGAATTTTGTGAAACCCAGCCTGCAAGAGATCATGACTTGGGTGATAAATTCATGGAACAAAATTACTGACAGCTGTGTTGCCAATGCTCTACAAGCAGGCTACTTGTACAAGAACTTCTCATTCAATGAGACCTTTATTGCTCAACATGAGAGATAGGGAACGAAAATTCTGCAGGAAATGGAGTCACACAAAAATTCCACAGAAATTTTGGAATCTGGTGATTTGCAGAACAATGACATTTCAGAAGATGATGACATGACTGTTATTGAATAAATTGTTTTTATGAGTAAAAAAAAAACATGTAAATTGTCAAGTAAATGTTGATCGTTCTTCGTAATTTCTGTTTAATAAATTTCTGTCGTAATAAATTGTCAAGTAAATATAAATCATTTTTCATAATTTCTGTTTATTTAGTAATTTTGCAATGTTGTTTTCCGGTACATGAAAAATATATGAACTCCCCTGAAAATAAGCCCTAGTGCATCATTTCGGAGTGAAAATTAATATAAGGGAAAATACAGTATATATATATATATATATATATATATATATAATATACACACACACACACATGTACGTCATATATGTGTGTGTGTATTTTCATAATTCTTCTCACTTCACACACACATATATCTACCTCCCACTGTTAGACAACCAGTGTTTGTTTATGTTCCCATAACTTGGTGGTTTAGCAAAAGAGGCTGACGAAATAAGTAACAGGCTTAAAGAAAAACAAAAAAACATACTGAGTTCGATTTGCTAGACTAAAACTCTTCAAGTGGGACCGAGCCGGAAGCCACATGATTGGGAAGCAAGCTTCTTACCACACAGCCATGCCTGCATAAGTATGCAAATTTCTGTGCACATCTGGAGCAAAAAATTAGAAGTAACATTGAGAGTACATGACAATCTCACCATTCTGGATGGGATGTTAGTCTGTTGTTGCAGATTTAAATTCCAGCCGTTATTGGTACTCATTTTCATTTGAGTGGATTAGAACAATGGGAAAATGAAGTGTCTTGCTCAAGGATACAATGCACTACTTGAATTAGAAAGCAATCAGAACTGTAATCATTAGGCCATGCACCTGTTAGAGATAGTAACCAAATTGCTTCATGGTTGCAATTTTAATGTCTTAGAAAAAAAAAAAACAAAGGATTACATTGGATAAAGTGGATTGATTGGATATGATTGACCAAACTATCAGACGCTGTTACATATCGCTAGTCACAATGCACTTTGCATTGATTTTGCCATCAAATGATGCCACCCCATTAGCTAGGCGAGCAAGCCAATACTTCCCCTTGATCGAAAGGGGACTGGAGCAACATAAAATAAAGTGCTTTGTGCATGAACACAACACACTGTCTTGTCTGCAAATCAAACCCACAGTCTAGCAATCCTAAAAATTAGGCCACATGCCTTCACTTTGGATAAAGTAGTCTTGGAAATAAAGTAAGAAAAAAGGGATGGTCATGGGTTGATTGCCATTAATTGTTGGCCAGATTAACCAAACAAAAGCATTAACAGAAACTCTAAAGTTTCTTAATATTGTTGTGTTGTTTATTTCAGAGTGACCTGAGGACAATCAGTGGAGTGTCAGACAAAAATGTCAGTGCAGCATTTAATTAAGTCTCTTTAGATTTTGAGTTTAAATCCTGTAAAAGATGCGTTTGATTTTGATCTATTCAGAGCTGAGAAAATAAAATAAAGTATGAGGGGCTGTAAAGTTCCTGGCTTTGGGTAAAACAAAATACAGGTGGATTAGTTAATAATGATTTTATTCAACACATTCCCCTCTCAGATCACACACTTATTGCAGCATCCCTCAGTTTTTCTAAGCCCTGTAAAAGAACTTGGAAGGTTGGGCCTCCAAGTAAGTCTTTTATGATACCCTTAAAACCAGGAACTTTTCAGCACCCTAAGGAGAAAATAATCAAAAATTTTGTAAAATAATTTTATGATTAGATTATTGTCTGGAACATCAATTAATATGAAATTTCTATGGAAGGTTTGTAACGATGTCTGGCAACTGACTTGATATATACCACAAGATTATTCACCGTCTTTCCAACAACAACCTTGGGCGCCTTTTTGAATTCCATAAGTCTAACACTTGTGGACATGCTTACAAAATCAAAAAAATATAACACAGCACCCATGACTTTTGAAAATATTTTTTCATGCTCAGAATTGCTGAAGCATGGAATAAACTACCTACGTCAGTTCTTAGTTGTTGGGACACTACATCCTTCAAAACTTCCATGCTTCCTGAAATTTGCCAACAGTACACCTGATGCCGCCGACCCTCATTTCCTTTTCAAGACTATTTCATTGTTCACTTCCTGTGCATATTCTGTGCACTGTTCATGCAGCTTTGGTTACTTTTTCTGATGAGTTGTAATGCACCTGAGCACTGTATAAGTTCATCATTATTATTTCAAATAGCTTTAAAACAAAAAGGTTCTACCACAGAGTATTAGATAGTCTCATGCAGATTAGTATCAAAAGGGTTAACAAAATCCCACTTCTTTTCAAGTTTGTCATCATAAAAACCTCTGCCATGACAATCATGGACATAATCATTGCCCTATCAGCCTCACCCTCACTATCAATGCTGCAACTGCTGCCTCCACCAGCTACCATCCATCAGCAATGTCTTTATCTTTAATGGCATTATTATTATTGGCTTAATATCTATTTCTTTCCATGCAGCATCTGTTTCAGTTACATTCTGGCAGTAACACAATTAATAATAATAATAATAATAAACCCACCCCGCAAAAAGCAAATACAAACAAAACAAAATAAATTCTATCCCACATCAAACTAGGCCAAAGATCTTAATTACACAATGAGTAGGTGTGGTAACATGAATCCTATCGTATTTAATGAATTCCTTATTTTTATCAGTATATATAATTTCTATTTTTTTTAGAAATTTAATTGCTTTTTTTCTTATCACTGACTCAGAAGAAACAAGAAGCAAGAGAAAACAAAGAATCATTAACCCACTTGAATGATTAAAAAAACCAGTTCCTGTGCAACAAAATCTGTGACCTAGTTTTGATTCCAATATGATATTAATTATCATCCTCATTATTATTTTTAATATCTCCTTTTCCATGCTTGTGTGGGTGAAACGAGTACAATGGATGCCCTTTCTAAAATGAACAACCTGTCTCCTAGTCTATTGAGTAACAAATAGGTATGTTTACTTGGAGAACTGGAAACAAATAAAACCTATCAGTGAGGCTATTGTTTACAACCAGTAAACTGGTGTGGAGATGAGTGAAATATGAATTCCGTAAGACAAACACAAACATAGAGATGCATGTGTATATGCACACACACATAATATATGAATGTATGTATGCATTCATATATACGTACATACACACACATATATATCATCATCATCATCTTTAATGTCCATTGTCCATGCTGGCATGGGTTGGACAGTTTGACCGGGCTGGTACACTGGAAGGCTGCAGCAGAATCCAGTCTGATTTGGCATGGTTTTCTATGGCTGGATGCTCTTCCTAATGCCAACCACTCTGAGAGTGTAATGGGTGCTTTTATGTATCACCAGCATAAGTGCCATTTGTGTGACACCAGGGTGCTTTTATGTGCCAATTTGCACGACACCGATATCTGCCTTGAGTGCAATTTTGCTCGGCTTGACAGGTCTTCTTCTCAAGCACAACATAATGCCAAAGGTCTTGGTCATTGCTTTTGTGAGGCCCAGCACTTGAAAGGAACTCAACCACTTTGCCTCTGTGAGGCCCAATGCTCAAAAGGTGTACTTTACGCACTACCAGCACGGGTGCACTTGGCTTGAAAGGTTCTCTCAACTACAACACATTGCCAAAGGTCTCGGTGACTAATCATTGCCTCTGTGAGGCTCAAAGTTTGAAGATCATGCTTCACCACCTCGCCCCATGTCTTCCTGGGTCTACCTCTACCACAGACTTCCTCCACAGTTACCATACCTGCACAGTCATCTCTCTTGCACACCACATCTGATGCCTCTTATGCCTACCTTTTCTCTCAAGATGCTTGACAAGGCATAAATAATGGTCATTGCATATTTCTTTATTATAACTGAATTTGACTTACAACTGTTTCCGGTAGTCATTATAGGTTTGTTCTTGATAGGTTTAGTTAATCAGCTCATTGATCGATTGAGAAAAACTGAAAAGCGTAGAAAATTAATGCTACTTTTATCAAAGTCATTTCCGGTTCAATAACGAACCTATGACTACTGGAAATAAATTTGCTACAATAAATAAATATGCAATGATCATTATTTAATCCTTGTCTTGTATATCACTCTGTATAAAAAAAAAAACCCCAGTATAACTGGAACACAACCATGGATTTACAATATAGAATGGTGATGAACTATAATCTTGGACCCTGCCACAAGAATATTCAGAGTTCTTTACTAATCTAAACAATATTGCCAGCTTGGTGTACTAACAGAGTGCTTATAAAGTATTTTGTCTGGATTGACAATCCTTCATTAATAACTATATGTGTATGTATGTGTGTGTGTGTGTGTGTGTTTGTTTGTTTGCAGGTATTTATATCTAGATACCATGGTTGTGAATGAGCACCACTCTCATGCAAGTGATGTTATTCATTTCCAGCCATTTGAGAAAAACATGTCTGGCCATGGGGAAATATTCTTTTCTACTCTAGGTACAAGGCCCAAAATTTTGGGGGAGGTGGCCAGTCAGTTAGATCGACATCGAAACGATGAAAGGCAAAGTTGACCATGGCAGAATTTTAACTCAGAATGTAAAGGCAGATGAAATACCACTAAGCATTTTGCCTGGCGTGCTAATGTTTTTGCTAGCTCACCGCCTTGGGGAAAGATTAACTTGCTTGCAAACAGGCGGGGCTTGGTGACAGGAAGGCTGT
>NC_068987.1:54328117-54331337 GCF_001194135.2 Octopus bimaculoides | reverse complement strand
CTCACGATAAATATATATATATATATATATATATATAAATATATATATAAAAATATATATGGTGAAGCATGATCTTCGAATGCTGGGCCTCATGGAGGCAATGGCAAGTGACTGAAACCTTTGACAATATGCCATGCTTGAGAAGATCTGCCAAGCCAAGTGAAATTGTAGTTGTGTCCAATGCCAGTGGTGGGTGTTAGGAAAGGCATCCAGCTGTAGAAACCATGCCAAAACAGACATGGAGCCTCGGCAGCTCTCCAGCTCCCGTCAAACCATTTAACCCATGCCAGCATGGAAAACAGACATTAAACGATGATGATGATGACATATACATATATATATATATGTATATGTGTATGCAGAGACAGAGGGGGAGAGAGAGAGAGAGAGAAGGCAGACAGACAAACACACAAGAATTCTACAATACAATGAAATGCATATTATAAATGTTTATATATTTATTTATGTTTTTTTTATTTTATTTTTATTTTTTACCAGTTCATAAAACCAAGCTTTGTTATTACCTTCCTTTCTCATTCACTTTCCTTACTGCTAATATTCAGCAGCAGATGCAAACAATTTCATGTATGACTTGGATAGTAAGAAGTACGATAATAAAAGAATAAAATGAAGAAATATCTATATCTCTTTCTGGTTTTACAAAATAGCAAGCCAAAAATAAAATTTTGGAAAATGAAAATAAACATGGCTCTACAAAAATCACAACATAATCTGACTCAACAGAGCCAGTCTCATAATTCAAATTTACATTATATGTATATTTTATAAAAATAAATATATATCTGTCTGTCTGTGATTGGTTGAGAGAGAGAGAGAGAGCACCACTTGCGTTATAACATTAGGTTACAGTCCTGGCTGAGAAGTTTAATAAGGACGGCCACAACGTGTACATTAAGACTGTTGCCAAGTACTCTGTACTTTTGACGCAGCGTCGTTTCAGGAGGAAAATCTACAAGAGAAACAAAATAAGTATATGTATAAAATGTATGTATATACAATAACTAAAACTTTAACCCTTTAGCATTCAGATTACTATATCAAATATTATGCTTATTTAATCACAGTTTTGAATTAATCATGCATTATCTCATAGCTTTGAGATTTTGATGATATGATTGCTAAATTTTAGAATGACCTTGAAGGATAGGTGTGACAGGCTGGATATGGCTGGTTTGAACATAAAACAGGTAGAATATCTGAACTGGATATGGCTGGCTTAAATGCTAGAGGATTATTGTTTTTTCTCTCTCCTCATTTGTCCTTTTCGTAGAAGACTGTAGGCTTAAAACACTAAAGACTTCTCTCAGTTTTCAACCAAATATACCCTGTTTATATTTTGTTTTTTTTACTTCATCTTCATTAGTTTTACTTTTGTTCTATACATATATTTAGAGTACAAAAATGAAAAATAAAAATACCCTTATATATATATATATATATATATATATATATATATATATAACTCCACTGTAGTTTTGTCTGAAGATCAGTGTGAAACTTGAATCATGAGGCAAACACTCAATTTCAGTTTTAATTAAATGCTATATATATATCATGTCATTAAGAATGAAATGTCCAATTCTGAACTGAAAGTTTATTTTATTTTATCTCAACAAAAAGCGATGCAGTTAATCAAAGTATGCACACAATTTTGCCATTTTATCGGTAGCTTATTTATGTTGGCAGCAAAAAATCCGGAGAGAAACAGGAAATGAAATTACAAAAGGCTATTTTTGCATCTTCTTCAGATTTGAAGTTTCTTCATTGCAAAAAGTTGTCTAATGTCTGGAAAACATGATAGTCAGTTGGTGCAAGGTTTGGTGAATATGGTAGATGATGAAATACTTCCAAGTTCAGTTCCTGTAACTTGAGTAGCATTCTTTGTGCACCATGTGGTCGAGCATTGTCTTGCAAGAGAATTGGCCTGTCTCGACCAATCTCAGTTTGCAAGTTCACTCATCATTTCATCCAGTTGGTTGATTCACTGTAATTGCCTTATCCGGTCTCATGAAGCTGTAGTGGATGACAACAGTGCTAGACCACCAAACAGACACCTTTAGCCTTTTTTTGGTGAATATTCTTTTTGGGATTGTCTTGGCACTTCGTCTCTATCGAACCTCCATGCAGAATGCTTGCTATTGTTGAAAAGAACCTATTTTTCATCACACGTAACAGTACAATGCAAAAATAGTTCGCTTTTATGCCGTGACAACAAAAAACAGCAAGTTTCAAGACGACGTGTCATTTGATGCCAGTTCATTTTGTGTGGTACCCACTTGTCCAGCTTCTTTACCTTGCTGATTTGTTGCAGATGGTCCAATACAGTTGGAATCGAAACATCAAACCTTGCTGCTAACTCATACGTAGTTTGAGATGTATCTGCTTCCACTACAGTTTCCAGCTCATCATTATCCACCTTGGTCTCAAGTTTACCACAGGGCTGGTTTTCAAAACTAAAGTCACCAGATAGGAACTTCTTGACATACAGTGCGCTTATTCGCCATATCTTCACCAAGCACATCATTGATGCTTCCATCTGTCTGGGATGCATTGGTTCCACGACGGAACTCATTCATAAACAACATAAATTTTTGATCTATGCATGGGTTCACAAAAATTGATTTACAAGAGAAAACTCACAATATAATCAGACACCATGAATTACATTTCGAAAAGTGATGATGTAACTCTTGAATGTGGTAAAACAAAGAATTGTCAGGACAAAACATTAGAGTTATTGACTGTCAAACTAGGTGCATAAGAAAATCAGACATTTCATTCTTAATGACCTGATATCATCCTCTAATTCCTTATGTACTTTGTACCTCTATATGTAAACCATGTTGGCAAAATAACATAGTCTGCCATGGACACCTGTGCTTTAGTTCTTTCTTTCTTTTTCTTTTCTTCCTTTTTTTGTCACTTTTGCTATGAATTAAACTAATGAATTCAACGGGATACACCGTCTGCGAGTAGTTGGGTTCAGCATATTATCCTCCATTTTCTAATTGTTACACAAATTTTGGGTAAAACCTCCACTTTTACCCGCTCCCATTGATTGCACCTAGGATAGCACTAGTGTAGCAATAATTGGGTACCCTCCCAGCAGTATACTGGATACTATCCCTTAGTGGGTTGAACCCCCAACCCCTAACTCTCTCACATTATATATATATATATATGTGTGTGTGTGTGTGTG
>NC_068987.1:54325235-54327938 GCF_001194135.2 Octopus bimaculoides | reverse complement strand
GTGTGTATGTGTGCGTGTGTGTGTGTGTGTATGTGTGTGTGTGTGCGTGCGTGTGTGTGTGTGTGTGCGTGTATACATAAAACCCCATGTAATTTATGCACTTTTTTTTATCACAAAAACAAAAATAAACTTTAGTGGGTGCATAAATTACATGAGTACATCATTTCCAGAATTTAAAAAAACAATTTTTGTTGAAAAATGAAGTACAAATGTAAACATTCACATTTGAAGTTGACTCATTTAATGTCAGAATAGGTTTTCACATAAAAAATATAACGAAGTTGACTTTTATTTATGCTGGACGGTATAATGCTTGCGTTTTCTGTATAAATTTACTACAACTATTAAATGGTTAACTACTTTTTGAAGTTTGACGTTCATGCAGGTAATCATGGTCTGGGCCATATTTTACATTGTTTGGAGTTTCTACTAATTGCAACGGAGCCCAGCAATTTTCCTTAAATAGATCAGTTTTTCTCCACTTAAGAAGTCTAGCGTGAGTTTACCTTCAGGAAGCTATTGTTCACTTTCTCCGTGTTAGGACAATGAAATTCGTCACCACCGACATCGCCACTACTAGCTCTTACTGTATCTAAGGCTGATGACAACATCATAATTCATCCTTGTGCATGTAAACTCACTAAGTGAATATGACTTAGTGTTCCTACAGAAACCTTCATTTACCTCACACAATGTTTAATGTCGTTTGACATTCATGTTGAATTATGCAGCAATCTTATGTTCTCTTCATAGAACACTTGTAATGTATATAATACCAGTTCTTTTGGTATAGTAGAGTTTTTGCTATTCTTGTTTATGTCTCCTCACAGACATGTATATTCCAACAAATCACTTCTTAAATTTCGCACTTCTCTTGTTCAATAAATCCTGAATTAAACTTGCAAAGCTGTTTATTTTCTCCTTTTGATTTTTAATGTTTATTTTAGTGGGCTACCAAACTATCAGTTTGGTCTCCTGGCTAAAACAGTAATGACAAATTTTTAAGCTTGCTTGACATTTTATAAGTGTGAAAGGGATTAAAATTTCGATACTCCATATCAAAGGTTCCGACAAGAACAGGCAGAAAATCAGAGCTTGAGACAAGAAGACACTTTCGACCAGTCAAAATTCTGTTTGCATAATCAGTTTGATTGGTCACCTTCCTCTGTCAGTTGAGTAAAGTGTCATTCAAGCTGATGTTTATCGGTAATTAAACTTATTTTGCAACACTTGTGCGTATTTATCAGCTTTGTTTTTGTTTATAAGAATTATCAACAATATTTCCTGTGGTTGTGATTTGAGAAGGCATATAGAAGTATGCTAAAGATTGGATATAATCTCTTGTAGGCAAGAAATGTAAAATAAAGTTTATTATAAACAGCACAAACACTTCATAATCTAATAGCTTTCAATGCGATACCTGTTAAACAGAAATTATTTTTATTTAATGAAGATTTAATAAAACCTAATCATAAGTAAGTGAAATTATGCTAAATACAACTAAACTGAAAACTTTTTCCCCCTGGTCATATCAGCAATTCTGAAAACTTTTAGGTGTGAATTTTACATGAGTAGAGGCTGTTTTTTTTTTAACAATATGGGTTTTTACAGTATTTATATCATCACCATCATTTAATGTCTGTTTTTCATGTGAACCAGAGGACTGTGCCATGCTCCAATGTCTGCCAAAGTAGACTTTGGAGCATGCTTTCTGCAGCCAGAAGCCTTTCCTAATACCAACCACTTTACAGTGTACTGTGTGCTTACATGCACACACATTTAAATATACACAAGCACGTATATATTCATACACACATGTATACATAACTATATATATCAAAGGGTGTTGAAAAGTTCCTGACTTTTTGGGTATTACGAAATGCCTGTTTGGAGGCTCAACCTTCTGAGTTCTTTTACAGGGCTTAGAAAAACTGAAGGACCACTGTGTAAGCGTGTGAATGTGAGAGGGGAATACGTTGAATAAAATCATAATTAACTGATTCTCCTGTATTTTCTTTTACTCAAAACCAGGAAGTTTGCAGCACCCCCTTGTACACACACACACACACACACACACATATATATGTACATACATGTGTATATATATATCTGTCTATCTATATATATCTACTAAATAAATATAAAAAGCACTGGTTCTAGTGCCATGTAAAAGGCACTGGTAATGGTACCACATAAAAAGAACTGGTGGTGGTGCCTTGTAAAAAGCATCCAGTACATTCTGTAAAGTAGTCGGTGCTAGGAAGGACATCCAGTTGTAGAAACCAAGCCAAAACAGACTATGGAACCTGGTGTAAAACCTGGCCATGCCAGCTCCTGTTAAGCTGTCCAATCCATGCCAGCATGAAAAACGGACATTAAATGACAACGATGACAATGATGATGCATGCATACATATATACAAACACATATATAAATATATACAAACATACATATATATGTATATAAACACATATACACATAGGTGCAGGAGTGGCTGTGTGGTAAATAGCTTGCTTACCAACTACATGGTTCTGGGTTCAGTCCCACTGCGTGGCACCTTGGGCAAATGTCTTCTACTATAGCCTCGGGCTGACCAAAGCCTTGTGAGTGGATTTGGTAGACGGAAACTGAAAGAAGCCTGTCGTATATATATGTATATGTATATATATATATATATATATATATATATATATATATATATAT
>NC_068987.1:54323946-54325174 GCF_001194135.2 Octopus bimaculoides | reverse complement strand
TGTGTGTGTGTGTGTGTGTGTTTGTGTGTCTGTGTTTGTCCCCCTAACATCGCTTGACAACTGATGCTGGTGTGTCTACGTCCCCGTAACTTAGAGGTTCAGCAAAAAGAGACCGATAGAATAAGTACTAGGCTTACAAAGAATAAGTCCTGGGGTCGATTTGCTCGACTAAAGGCAGTGCTCCAGTATGGCCGCAGTCAAATGACTGAAACAAGTAAAAGAGAGTAAAAGAGAAAGAGCATATACATACACACACACACACACATGCACATCTATCATCATTGATAGATGTTCCCTTGTAAACAGATGTGCATGTTTGTGAATGAACCAAAGGAGTGAGGGTAATGTATATTCCTGCCATGGGAATGAAGACACATGACTGTTGATACACTAATGCCTGGCAACAGGACCCCCCTCCCCCGCTCCACATGCCAGACAAGCAAATACCCACATATTTACACACACTTTCTAAGTGTGCCCACCAACCATTAAAAGGTGGGTTGAAGATGAGGGGAAGATAGAATGATATCTCCAAGGCTTTAGTTATGTATGTATGTACTGTAAATACAAACATATGGGAGTCCTGAAATGGTGGGTGAGGTGATAAAAGGAAGAAGGAGCAGAAAAAAGGAAGAAGCAGGCAGAAAAGGGACAGTGTTACATATATACATACATAGACAGACAGACATACATATACACACACACACACATACATATATACTACTGCCATAACCTTCCTCTTTCTGGAATGTGTGCCTGTATGGTGGCTGTGGTGGTGATGGTAGAAGTGGAGGAGCATATATTGTTGTCTTTAAGTGAGGATGAGAAGCAAGCAAGGGAGGAGAAAGGGTATGACTTACAGGGGTGGCAGGAGTGGAAGAAGGTAAAGGAAGATATGGAATTGTTGAATGTCAAGAAGCGTGCCATTTCTCAGCCCTTGACAGCTGTGGCAACCCACCACAACCAAACACACACACAAACTCTAACAGTATTGTGAGGTTAATCAGGAGGCCCCTACACAAGTGGTGGTATAATCAGCTAGAAATAGTAGCCAACTCTTCCTTAAATAACACCCAAAGCAAAAAAAAAGGAAAGGCACACTAATGTATTTGTTGATATCAGTGTTGTGTGGTAAGAGGTTTGCTTCCCAATCACATGGTTCTGGGTTCAGTCCCTTCATGGCACCTTGGGCAAGTATCTTCTGCTATACCCTCATGATAATCAAAAC
>NC_068987.1:54320034-54323936 GCF_001194135.2 Octopus bimaculoides | reverse complement strand
ACGCTCTTCCGATCTTATATATATATATACATGTATACAAACACAGGGACACATACACATGAGTGGCTGTGTGGTAAGTAGCTTGCTCACAAATCACATGGTTCCGGGTTCAGTTCTACTGTATGGCACCTTGGGCAAGTGTCTTCTACTATAGCCTCGGGCCGACCAAAGCCTTGAGTGGATTTGGCAGAGAGAAACTGAAAGAAGCCTGTCATATATATATATATATATATATATATATGTATGTATGTGTGTGTATATGTTTGTGTGTCTGTGTTTGTCTCCCCAACATCGCTTGACAACTGATGTTGGTGCGTTTACGTCTCTATAACTTAGCGGTTCGGCAAAAGAGGTCGATAGGATAAGTACTAGGCTTACAAAGAATAAGTCTTGGGGTCAATTTGCTTGACCAAAGGCAGTGCTCCAGTATGGCTGCAGTCAAATGACTGAAACAAGTAAAAGAATATACATACACATACATTATATATATAAACATGCATGTACATTATATATATAGACACACACACACACACACACATTATATAAATATAATAGCTCTATATTCGAGCATACATTTAAAGCCTATTCACAGTATTCAGCTATCTGATGTCATCAACAGGATTTACTTAAGGAATTCCTTTGTGTCTGTAGAACTTATAAAAATTTGAAAGAAAGAAATGAAATTCACAAGACTCTTTATTCACTATAATTGTTTCGACCCATCGTACACTGGTACATCACAGGTGGAATGCTGTACAAAGAGTTGTGGTGCATCATAGGTGCAGATGTATCCCTTCAGCTGTCTATCACAAAGGAGGTTGTCTTTTTATTTGCTGTTTTGCAAAATGGCAAATGTGTACATGTATTTCTCACCCACCACTACTCGAGAACTGGTGTTGGGTTGTTTACATCCTCATAATGAAGCAGTTTGGCAAAAGCGATTGATAGAATAAATACAAGACTTAAAAGATAGCACAGGCAGGGTTGGATTTATAGGGGGTCAAAGAGGGCAATTGCCACGGACATCCACAGTTAAAGGACCCTCCTACTATGAAGGTTATGTAGCACTCAGTATAGGGGGTCCCATCTCTTAGCGATCTTGCATGCAGGGGGTTTCTCTCAATAAATGAAAATATTGTAAAAAATGTAATGGACTCTCTTTTTTGATAAATAACCAGTTTTAACTACATAAGTGACATCAATTTATTCAATTAAAAAACACTTTGCTACCCATTCTCAAAGCATCTATAATTCCCATGGGAATTGGTGTTTGTGTTTGAGTATGTGTGTGTGAGATAGAAGGATAAAGAGATTGATAGAAAGAAGTTATTTATTGTCTCTAGTTTAGATTTCTTATTTCAATGCATGACTGAGCAGTGATCTTAAGTTGATTACTGGCCATTAAAGATATTCATGTGCACACACACACACACACACACACACACACACACATACGCATACACATATATTGCCATTGTAAACTTCTTTATTTCAGTGAGGCATTGAAAACTGGTCTTATTTTATGAAAGAGCAAGTAGGTAATACTCTTTACTCTTTTACTTGTTTCAGTTATTTGATTGTGGCCATACTGGAGCACCGCCTTTTAGTCGAGCTAATTGACCCCAGGACTTATTTTTTGTAAGCCTAGTACTTATTCTATCGGTCTCTTTTGCCGAACCACTAAGTTACGGGGACGTAAACACACCACCATCGGTTGTCAAGTGATGTTGGGGGGACAAACACAGAAACACAAACATAGACACACACATATATATGCATACATATATACGACAGGCTTCTTTCAGTTTCCGTCTACCAAATCCACTCACAAGGCTTTGGTCGGTCCGAGGCTATAGTAGAAGGCACTTGCCCAAGATGCCATGCAGTGGGAATGAACCCTGAACCATGCGGTTGGTAAGCAAGCTACTTACCACACAGCCACTCCTGTGCCTGTAGTAAAATTTAAATTTTGAATTTAGTTTTGATTATAAAATCAGATCTCTCAATAGCTCAAAGCATTTCTTTCTTCAGCTTTAGAATTATTGCTTTTATGCTCACATGTATTCATTTAATTTAACCTTTTTCTCTTTTCATTATTTTTGTCACTGTTGTCCACTGGATTATGCATTGCATAATCTGTGTGAGGGAAGAGACAAACATTGAAAAGACATGGATTTTTAAACTTATGCATTGCATAATCCAATACAGTTACAAACAGATATGGTGCAAGCGTATCTCCTTTACTACCCCAGTTAATATTTGAAAGAATTCAGAGGACCAAAAATTGACTGAAAGAAGGAAAAGTTGCTGGCCCTGATGAAATTCCCCTTGAAGTTATCAAGAGATGTAATCAGGATGAAATAATACTGGATTTTGCAAATAAGCTCTTGCAGAACCAAGAAAGTCCAGATCAGAGGTCTGAGGTTAACTTGATACCAATCCCAAAGTCAGGAAACCCCGGCAATAGAACTAACTACAGAGGAATTGCACTGTCCAGCATCTTACTCAAAGTCATCAACTGAAAGATCCTCAACAGGATTCAACAGGTGCTTGATAGCCATGTAAGACCAAATCAAAATGGATTTAGACCAAGGAGAGCCACAACATCTCAGATCTTAGCCCTGAGGCATATCATAGGAGTTAAATCAAGATTGCTACCTGCCATTATAACCTTTGTGGGTTTTAGCCATGGGTTTGACAACACCCATCATTACAAAATATGGAAGATCCTTCAAGCATATGACATTCCAGAAGAACTAGTTCTTGTTATTGCAAAGACCTATGAGAAGACCAGAACTTGTATGTTGTCATCTGATGGAGAAATAGAATTCTTTCAGAATAGCTGTCCCATATATGTTGGAATTCCACAAATTTTGTCAGGATTTTCCCTCTTTTTCATGCATTCCAAAACAATGAAGGGAAGCTTTTTTAAAACAAAAGTTTAAAAATCCATGTCTTTTCAATGTTTGTCTCTTCCTTCACACAGACACATACATCATACCTTTGGAACAGCAACCACTAAAATGATATATTTTTCTTTTCTGTAATTTTCTGTCATTTTCTGTATTTTACATTCTGAAACATTTGTAACTCACGTTAAAAGAAAAAAATCCTTACTCCCTCATCCCTCCATTGTACTTTTCACAATGAAGGAAAAAGTCAAACACTGCAAGTGAATGCGTGAGAAAAAAAATTGAATTATGAAAAGTGTATTTATAAAGCAACATTTTCAGCCATTTATTTAAACTTTCTCTGCTATTAGGTTGTCAAGAAAGTTCTTACGGAATTTTAAATTTTGGTTTTAAATAATGTATTTTCAAATTAATTTTCATTAAATTACTTTGGCTTTATATATCATTTTAAAACCTGTTTTTCGCTCTATCTAATCGTGTTACTCTTTTTCTTTTTGAATAATTAGGCCATTTTTTTTCTGGAACGTTGAATACAACATGAACAAAAAGCAAATTCGCACAATTTTCTTATTCCAGTTCAAGCTAGGCTGAAAAGTTGCTGAAACAGCTCGCGATATGAACGATGTGTTTGACCCAGGAACCACTAATGAACGTACAGCAAAATGGTGGTTCAAGAAATTCCATAGCGGTAGTGAGAGTCTTGAAGATGATAAGCGTAGTGGTCAGCCATCAGATGCTGACAACAATCAACTAAGATCCTTAGTAGAAGCCAGTCCATGCCCAACTGTTCGAGAGCTTGCTTCTGAATTAGACGTAATGTATACAACAATATCCAACCACTTGAAAGAGATTGGAAAAACAAAAATACTTGCGAAATGGGTGCCGCACGAATTGAACAACAACCAAAAAAAAAACGCCGTTTTGAAGTGTCAGCTTCCCTTCTTTCACGCAACAAGAATAACCTGTTTCTCGACCGGATTGTGACTTGAG
>NC_068987.1:54318181-54320024 GCF_001194135.2 Octopus bimaculoides | reverse complement strand
GATGAAAAGTAGATTCTTTATGACAACTGGCAATGCTCAGCTCAGTGGTTGGATGCTGACGAAGCTCCATGGCACTTCCGGAAGCCAAAGCTGCACCAAAAGAAGGTCATGGTCACTATTTGGTCTGCGGCCCGTCTCATCCATCACAGCTTTTTGGATCCAGGCGAAATCATTACAGCGGAGAAGTACTGTCAGCAAATGGATGAAATGCATAAGAAACTCCGACAACAATAACCAGCATTGGTCAATAGAAAAGGACCAATTCTTCTTCAAAACCAAGCTTGGCCGCACGTCGCACAACTGACCCTGCAGAAGTTGAAGTTACCAACCCGGCTGAAACCAGCACTGGATCTGAGTACAAATGCCTTGTTTTCATAAGTTTTGAATTAAAATCTTCCACCAAACCTTAGTCACAATTTATATTCCTAACAGTAGCTAAATGATAACTGAGTTATTTTACTAAATTCTTTGTTATAGTTAAAGTAATTGAAAGAAACACAGAGCATCTCAAAATAAATACAGTAACGAAAGGGTTAACATTCAGATCACTCAGCCAAATGTGATGCCTATTTATTGACATTCCTTTGAATTAATCATTAATTATCTTGTAACTTTGGGAATTCAATGACATGATTGTTTATTTCTAGAATAACACTGTAAGGTAAGTGTGAGAGGCCAGATCGGGCCAGTTTCAGCATAAAACTGTTAGAATATTCTGGCTGGATATGGCTGGTAAAAGGTAAATCCTCTATGTATATATAGATTCTATCGTTGGTTCCTGATCGTATTGTTGTTTAGTCACAGGTTAGCCCTTAGCAGATCTATGACTGGATGTATTCCAGATGTGATCATCCCATTGTTTCTTTCTTTTTATGTGCAGGAAACCCAGGACTACATTTTTAAGTTGGTAGGATGTTATTTGAAGAAGATTTGGTTGCTGTTTCTACCAGACTAAGCAGCTAAGTAATGGCCTTCTCGTCGGCTTAAATAATGGTGTTGTCATCTATAGGGGTGGTGACAATGAAAGCAGTATGCTTCAGCAATACAGGAATGGAAATGATGTGGGCAATGGATATAGCAATCCTTATGATGATGACTAGTGATGATGATGATGGTTGTAGTGGTGATGATGATGGTGATGCTGATGGTGGTAGTGATTGAAATGGAAGTACTGAAGTTGGTGAGGGTAGTGGTGAGAGTAGTGATGGTAGTAGCTTATTTGTGCTAAAATGAAGAACTCCCAAAACATTCTTGTCCAGGCACTTCCTTCTCCACCTACACTTAGCATCTCTGTCTCCACCCCCCTCTCACTGCTACCATGTCTGGCCTCTGTCTTCATCCCACCACCAACAGAAATTCTCTGGTAGAAGGTTCCTTCCAGTCAAAAGGGTGGAGAAAGCAAAGAGGAACAAGGGAGGAGCAACATTCCAGGGTGGGGTGGGGGGTAAATAACACGAAACATGAGTGTGGTGGTGGTGGTGTCAGACTGGTGTGGAATCAATCCCATTCTCACCTGCTGACTATTTCTTATCATTTCCATTCTATCTCTGAGGCTCAGAGTTTTAATGGCAAGTGATGATGATGATGATGATAATGATGATGACAATGAGGCTGATCATGACGTGTGTGTGTGTGTGTGTGTGTGTGTGTGTGTATGAGAGAGAGGTAGTAGGGAAGGAATGGAAAAAGGATGGAATTAGCATAAATGGAAAGGTGTAAGGAAATTCAGAATGACAGAGGGAGATAGGGGGGGGGGATACCGCCTAAGGTGGATAGTGAATAAGAAGAGACAGATATATAGATAAAAAGATAAATAGACAGAGAGAGAAAGAGGATGCAATAA
>NC_068987.1:54315538-54318066 GCF_001194135.2 Octopus bimaculoides | reverse complement strand
TGTATATATATATATATATTTATATATGCACACAAACACACACACACACACATATATATATATATATATATATATATATATATATATATATATAGAGAGAGAGAGAGAGAGAGAGAGGTCTGACAAATCTTGCTCAAAATACTCACCAAATGTGTGAGGGAAACATAACAGATTAGCAATCTCTCTTGGGGTAAAGAAACGTAGCTTTAGTTTCCGTACAACATTAAATTCCTCCTCGCTCCACTGCTTACGGTTTTTTAGCTGCTGTGTCTTCATTTTCAAGTCATAGGCATCTTTTACCGACTGAAGTTTTAGAAAAACAAATAATTATCATGTTGAATTCATTCAATGATTCACTGGTTTCTTTCTTGAAATTCATTCAAGCCATAACTGAGCGTGCAAAGGTAGTGTTCATGTTTGTAAGGTAGGTAGAAAGATATAATAGAATTCCTCCAATAAGTACTGACTATTGGTATTACTATGAGCCAATGAAGAAGTTCCTAAGAGATCATTTGACTGGCTAGAAGCAACAGCCAAATCTATCATATAACATACCCTTACAACATCTCAGATGTTAAGGGTATGTTGTTATCCCTGAGCTATGCACATTGCCGAGTAATGTAACTCCAAAGACCCATTGGAGGAACCTCATTTCATATGTACACACTATGCACTGGATAACTTGACTGTGGGTTTCTGACAGACTCCAAAGAGGTGGAGGGATAGAATACTGCACTAGCAGACAGCTGGCATTTATTTTCTTTTGTTACATTTATTCAAACATTTATTCAAACCCCGAAGAATCCCTCTCAACACATGGCTATGATGTTCCACCGCTACTCCTGCTCATGATCAGAGTTGCACTTATTGTCAACCATTAAAAAACATGCTCAAGTGGTTAAGGTCACTCATGCAACTGACCAGTAAATCTGTGGTATTGAGCAGAATATTTGGTATAATGATATTTCTGCTTCAGCAACTCAGTGCTGAATCTGTCTAAAATGTAATGGGAAATAGGTCAGTTTCAAAACACTAATGTCCATGTCACAAAAGCAAAGTTTGAAGGGAATAGTAGTCATTTCCTTTGATTTATAGATAAAAACAAATAGGAAATAACACTTAATTGACAAAATAAAAACCAAACATTTTTGTTACACCTCTGTTCCATTTTTAGAAATAATACATTTCAAAATCTCTCAGAGAGATTTATGCAGTAGTGATACGATGAAGTAGTTGTATGCTGTCAACTTAATGTGACAGTCCCCTGAAGGGAATAATACTACTGTTGGTTAGACCTAGGAAGCTACACCGCTTTGTGTTGGCCTTGACACATTTCCTGTGTCCTTATGTTTACAAGAGGTGCTTGTCTCCCCCTTGTAAACATAAGGACACAGGAAATGTGTCAAGGCCGACAGGAAGCGGTGCAGCTTCCTAGGTCTAACCAACAGTAGTATTATTCCCTTCAGGGGACTGTCACATTAAGTTGACAGCATACAACTACCTCTGTTCCATGTTTATATCTATTTCCATAAGTGCTTCTTTTTTAAAAACTTCAAAGTAACGACTGTGTAATACCAGTGTAACACCGAAAACCTTGTTGAAATAAACTTTGAATGACTCAGTGTTAAAGGAAGAGTTCTAGATGGAACCATTTCGAAAATACTTACTTGGCCATCTGTGGACATTTGAATAATGGAACCAGAACCTTCAATATAGTGACCATACCTAATAGAAACAAATAGACGATCATGATGATAATAATAATAATAATAATAATAATAATAATAATTTCTTTTATTTGCTACCAGGGCAAAGGATGAGGTGGGACAGTACAAAGACAGACATCAAATGTGGTGGGTTTACGCATAATGAAATGAAAGGAAAAATATATATGTATAAATGTATAGAAAATATAGACAGTATACAATAAGATATTGAAGAGAAGCATATGTAGTATACCATAGTAAAAATATAATAAAATTAAATATAAAAAAAAAATAATGATAATGGTAATAATAATAATAATAATAATAATAATCCTTTCTACTTCCAATGAGCTAACAATTCTGCAAGCTTGCCGCCAAATAATAATGATAATAATAATAATCCTTTCTACTAAATGCACAAGGTCTGAAATTTGTGGGGAGGGGGACTAGTCAATTACATCGACCCCAGTACATAACTGGTACTTAATTTATTGACCCCAAAAGGATGAAAGGCAAAGTCGACCATGGCAGAATTTGAACTGAGAACGTAGTGACAAGCGAAATACTGCTAAGCATTTTACCTGGCATGCTAACGATTCTGCCAGCTGACCACCTTAACAACAACAACAACAATCCTTTCTATTCAGGGCCTGAAATTTGTGGGGAGGAGGTAAGTTGATTACCTTGACCCCAGAGCGTAACTAGTATTTATTTAATTGACCCCGAAAGAATGAAAGGCAAAGCCGGCCTCGGCAAAATTTGAACTCAGAACGTAATGGCAGGCGAAATACCGCTAAAGATTTCATCCAGCATGCTAACAAT
>NC_068987.1:54294329-54315267 GCF_001194135.2 Octopus bimaculoides | reverse complement strand
CCAGGCTTACCATCCCTACAAGAAGTGCAAGAAATCGTGTTAACTGGAACGACTTATGTACTGAGAAGAGCATTATCGCTGTGAAAACAACATCCATTCATGATTTTTTTTTTTTTTTTAAATACATATTTTACCCGTGAATTTGCGAGTGTAAACTGGGAATGCATACAACGAGTTTCTCTGCCCTAGGTGTGCGGAAAACACTCGGCGAGAAATGGAAGAAAATTTGAAGAAAGAAGAAAAAGAAACAACATAATAATAATAATAATAATAATAATAAAAATAATAATATTAATAATGATAACAGAATGTAAAACTTTACCTTTTTGTGAAGCAGACACTCTTACGTAAATGAGGACAGACAATATCTAAAATTACAAACAAAGAAAAGTACTTTTCTGGCACTAAAAACTGGTCATAATATTCTTTTGATTGATTAGTTTCTAAGAAATCATTAAGTGCCTTGCAGTTAGGGTAAGAAATACCATTTTCAAACTCTTCTTGGTGTAGGATTGTACTATATTTGTTATAATAGTCCAAAAAATCTCTAATTTCTTCTTTTTCAGTTTTACAAGTCTGTAAGCAGTTGATGTCTTTGTCTTGTGACAGGCAAGTGGTTTCACCACAATCTTCAGAAGGTTCTATGTGATGTAGCCATTGTTTAGAGCAAGCTGGTAACTCTTCCTGCACCTGAAATGAAACAAAGAATTCATGAAAACTTCATTTTCTTAACACTTTAGCATTTATACTGGCCATATCTAACCAAAATAATCTACCTGTTTTATCTTTAAACCAACCAGATCTGACCTATCACACTCACCCTACAATATCATTCTGAATGTAAACAATCATGTCATTGAAATCTCAAAGCTATAAGGTAATGCATGACTAATTCAAATCAATGTGAATAAATAAGCATTACATTTTACAGAAAAATCTTAATGCTAAAGGGTTAAAAATGTCATTTACAGACCACAGTTAAATGGGTTATTGACTAAATGAAGGCAGCCATTTTATGCCTGCTTCCCCTGCTGGCATGGGTTAGACTGTTCATCATGGTCTGAGTCATCTCTCATTGGGAGCTATAGCTCCCAAAGACCAGATACTCACATGTCATTTGACGTGATTTCAATGGTTAATCGACCACCCCGTTTAACTGCACCATCTAACAGAACCCATTTAGCTGCAAGCAAAGAGGAGGGAGAAGAAAACAGTCAATTATATCGATACCAGTACTTGACTGCCATATATCTTACACCCACCCTCCATACCAAATAACAAAAGGCAAGGTCAACATCAGTGAGTATTGAACTCAGACCGTTAAGGGTTATAACTAAATAGTACAAGGCATTTTTAGCTGATGCTATAATGAGTCTGTTAATCACCAGCCTTAATCAAAGAATATTGATGCCAATGTTCAAAAGAAGAGTGAAAAGCTTTCAAAAGAAAATTATACTTACTTCATCTGTTAAATCGAAATAAAACTTTCCTGGATGTTTTTTTGCTATGAGATAATATCGTGCTCGACTATTTGGGATACCAAACTGTAGTGGGGTGAATATGAACTCCTGCAGAACAGAAAGATTGAGAGGAGAGTGGATCATTTACATCATCATCATCATCATTCAGTCTTTTAAATCCAAGTTTTGTCCAGGTGGCTGGATCTATCTCAATCTCATAGCAACCGAGGTAGGCAGGTGCCGCCAACCCCAACCTTTGGGCTAGCTGGTGCCTATTCTCTCCTTTGCTATCATGAGGCTTTTTTGGAGCTGGATTTCCTATGAGGAGCATGCCCTTTCTTACCCCCAACCAAGTTTCTAGACATGAGTGGTCCCAGGACCAAAGCCTCTATCAAGATTTTTAAGAAATGTGGTAGAAAACTAGCCCAGGAAAGCAGGGATTGCTACTTCCTGAGACCCTTTTGGAGCCCCCCCCCCACCACCTACCTATAGTTGGAATTTACAAAAATACAAAAGACGAAGACAGGTGTGTAAACAACAAACAGGTGTATTAGTTTAACGCTCGAGAAGGTAAGAAAGTCTTTTATGTTTCAAGCCCACACTCTTCAACAGAAAGCAACATGAGGAAATAAACAGAGAGAGAATAAAAAAAGCTTTAATGGCTAGCGGTCAATCATGGCGATGGCCGGACAGAGGTAGTCAGACAGGAGAGCTAGGAAGAAGGGGAGATAATAAAGTAGTGGTAATCCCAAAATGAAGGTGTGCGTACGTGTGTATGTGAGAGCATATATATGCATGTAGATAGGGGCTGGTGACCTTGATGTGTGGGTGTGTGGATGATGGTATGGGTGCTGGGAAGTGGTCAGTGCTAGTGTGTGCAGAGTGGTGTGATGTGGTGTGGGTGGTGGTGTGGTGCTGGGAAGTGGTCAGTGCTAGTGTGTGCAGGGTGGTGCAATGTAGTGTGATGGTGTAGTGTGGTGGTGTGGTGTGGTGTGGTGATGTGTGGTGTGTTGGTGTAGTGATGTGTGATATGCTGTGTTGTGGTGTGTGGTGTGGTGTGGTGTGGTGCAGTGTGGCATGATGTGGTGTGGTATATAATCAAATGAATAATAGCAGACAATGGATAATTGTCAGCTCATTACAGCTGTTTCTTATGCGAGAACACTACTTCATTGCAAAAAACCATAATCATCAGATGAAACATAGTTTCAAAAACAAAAACAAAAATATCCCAAGAATACAGCAGGGATGTGGCTGAAGTCTGTCAAGGCTTATTGCGCTAAATACCCAGAGGGTTGTTGTTCTCTGCGTACACAACTGGGATATCCTATTTGATACTTAGCAACCGTAGGCAGTGACCACAGGTTTATCTAACCCTACCTGGTGCATATCTCTTCAAGTACCCAATTCTATCTGAATCCTTAATATTATTATTATTGAGTAAGAGAGCAGTGCATGCCATCAAAGTGACACTGGGGTAAAATACACGAAGCCCAATATACCCATCATGACTACCTGTCTGATAAGGTACACCAGGCACATGCATCACAACCATATGTGCGCAACATGGTGATCTCATATCTATTATAATAATTATTATTATTATGATTATTATTATATATCTTTTTATCTTTTACTTTTTACTTGTTTCGGTGATTAGACTGTAAGAATTTTTAGTCAAATGAATCAACCCCAGTCCTCATCTTATTCTATTGGCCTCTTTTGCTGAACCTCTAAGTTATGAGGATGTAAACACACCAACACCAGTTGTCAAGTTGTGTATGTGTGTGTTTTGTTGACATCCCATAACAGCTGTAAATGAGAGTCAACATCATACAAACAGGGTTGTTTGTTCCCAATCTTCCATGATAAACATGTCTGGTTATAGGGAAATATTACCTTGCTTGAAAAGGGATGAGGGTTGGTGACAGAAAAGGGCCATAAAATGTCTATTTCTGGAACCTCTGTCCAACCCAAGCAAGCATAGAAAAGTGGACATTATGCTGCTGTTGCTGCTGATGACATCAAGTTAATGAGATGCTTAACGATTTTTGAGACATACCCACATGAGATTGGTCTTTGGTTCTACAATACACACTTCCGATCACAATCTCTTGCTTAACTCTTTAGCACCTGAACAGGCCATATCCAGCCTAAATATCCTGCCTGTTTTATATTCAAAATTCAAAAAGGCAGGATCCAGCCTCTCACACCTACCCTACAATTATTCTAAAAATACACAATCACATCAAAATCTCAAAGCTATGATGTAATACATGATTAATTCAAAACCATGTGAATAAATAAACATTACATTTGAAAGAATAATCTGAATGCTAAAGAGTTTAAGATGATAACGTTGGATCAGAGGGGGATCTGTTCATTATTACTAGCAACTTGAGTGACCACACACAGAGGCTGCATTGCTGACTTGCGATGAAAGTTGCTATTGTTTCAGGTTAATTTATGCTCAAAGTAAACAGCTTAATAAAATCAAAGGTATTTTTACTAAATTCATTATTTTCAAAATTAATTGAAACAAAGGCAGTGTGGTAACAAAAGGGTGAGGTTATAACCACTTCTAGCAAAAGTGTATTGCTCAGCATTGCTTATAGGGTTATGGTACTTATCTATATCTAGATAAATGAAGAATTTTAACAGTTAAGAGTCTTGGCCAAGTAGGGACATGGCATAATACGGCATGGGCGGTAAGATGTTAACTATGGACTCTTTGATTGACAGTTTAGCACCATACAGATTGATTTGGTAGCTTGTGGCTTTCAAAAGATGCAGTCAATCTTCAAGAAAAAGGAATGAAGATGTATATATATAATAATAATAATAATAATAATAATAATAATAATATTAGGGATAAAAATCCAAATTTACAGGTAAAAACTCAATTAAATTCAATCTATTAAAAATTAAAATTAAATTAAGTTTCACAGTATAAAATATATATATATAGTTTTAGGGAAAAGAAACAATGTTTATGAACTCATCGATGAAAATCCACTAACATATAGAAAAATTAATAAGTAAAAGCATAATAAATAAGTATAATATAATACAAAGTAAATATCATAAGATAATGATATATATATGTATACATATATATATAAAGGGTAAAGACCCCTTTTAGTCATGAATAACCATGGGATTGCACCTAGATAATTCCCCATTGAGGCACAAATCCGAGCAAGGTGATTTATGGAAGACCAACAGCCGTCCATACATACCAGCCTCCTCACTCCACATCACTGATGTTATCCAAGGGAAAGGCAAAGGGTGACACAGCTTGGCACCAGTGATGCTGCAACTCATTTCTACAGCTGAGTGAAGTGAACTAGAGCAATGTGAAAGAAAGTGTCTTGCTTAAGAACACAACACAACACGGTCTAGGAATCGAATATATATATACACACACATATATATAATACAAATGATATATGAGCATATGCATGTATACATACATATATGTACATACCTACATCTACAGGTATATATAGATGCATATCTGGGTACAGGACGTCAAACAACGTGGACAAAAAAGGAACGGGAACATAAATAAAGCACAAAAAAACGGACTTTTTTTGCCGATAACAGAATAAACACATAGGAAAACAGACAAGCCAGTTATGGAACTTTTCCTTCATCAACTGCCTAAGAGGTGGCAACTAAATTTTTGTTGCATGTTAATATGCTATGATCAAACTTAATATCAATGTTATGTATTCAAGTCTCAGACTGTTGTAACTTTAATAAACATTTTTTTCTGTCAAATGACTTTGTGGACACCTTGAGGAGTAGATGGACAACCAACAACTGAAGAAGGGTCGTTTTTTATGTTACTTGTCCTGTTTTTCATTTGTTTCTTTCGTTGTTTATGTATTCAACTCTTTGGTTTTCGTATTTCTTGTTGTTTACAGTTTGTGATGTTTTGTACCCATATATGCATATATATTTGTGTATGTGTGTTCATATATATATATATATACATATTATTTATATTATTATATATTTATATATATATATAAGTAAAGAAGGAAAAAAAAAACACCATAAAGATATATTCTTTGTTGAAAATTGCCAGTGACTAAAATTATAAAAAAATTGATCAAATATTATCATAGAAAATAAACAAAAACAACAATAATAACAACAACAGCAATAAATTATTATTACAATTATTATTATTATCATCATCATCATTATTATTATTATTATTATTACTATTATTATTATTATTATTACTATTATTATTATCATTATTATTATTATTATTATCATTATCAATGTTGTTGAAACAAGAGCTCACCTGATATTTGTAATTACAGGCCTTGAGAGTCTTCAGAAAAAGGTGTCTTGTCTCTGACACTTCAAACCCTTTGACATTTTCCAGCAGAATGAACGAGGGTGGACACTTCATCCTGGAATAGGTGAAGGATTAATATTAACGACAAAGAAAGTTGGCATCTGAGAGAAAGAGTTCTAATTAAGGTTTGCACCAGTGGATCAGACAGATTCCTTTGGCAATTATTAGAATTAAAAAGAAGAAAAAAAAAAAAGATTATTTTTTTAATCGTACAAGAAATTGCATCAGATGAGAGAGAAATAGCCATGAATGTGGTGACGAAGGAAGAGAATAAATAACAGAAGTATTAACAATAGCAACAGCTGTAGTAGTAGTAGTAGTAGTAGTAGCAGCAGCAGCAGCAGTTGTAGTAGTGGTGGTGGTGGTGGTGTTAGTAGTAGTGGTGGTGATGATGTTAGTAGTAGTGTGGTGGTGTTATTTGTAGTAGTGGTGGTGATGGCATTAGTAGTAGTGGTGGGGTCATTGGCATTAGTAGCAGTAGTAGTGGTAGTAGCAGTGGTGGTGGTTATAGCGTTAGTAGTAGTAGTAGCAGTGGTGGTAATGGTGTTGGTAGTAGTAGTAGTAGTAACTGAGCAGAAACATTGTTCTACTTGTGGTGTGTTCAATGTAGCAGCTAAGAGTTATGAAGTTTACAACTTTTAAGACAACAATCATATTCATAAATCACATTAACCCTCAGTAGCTTATTCATTAGTTTAATCCCATGAGTGACAGAAGCATATTTGTTACATTATCTTCAGCATATATGTAGGTGTCTGTCTGCCTGCTTCTCTCTAGACCAGTAATTCTCAACCAGGGTCCATATGGGTCTATGTAAGACTTTTGGGGGTTCACATAACAAAAAAAATAAATTGGGGATCCATAAGAGCATTTTAAAGGTCCCTGAAAAAAAAAAATCATGCTTTAGATGTATCTATTGGTATGGATTGCAAGAAACAGCTAGGCTTCATTCTCTAACATTTTACATGGTTTAACTTACACAAGCGAACATGTGTAAAACAAAATCGAAATTTTGAAAGAAGTGTCTATAAAACTAGCATTTAAACTTTGTATGGCTGTGGAGGTCCACCAGAATAAAATAGTAATCAAAGGGGTTCATAGATAGAAAAAGTAGTGGAGAACTCCTGCTCTAGATGGTATAAGCTTCACCATTCGTGCTAAAAAAATCTTGTTCAAAATCTTCAAAGTCAACATGGAGCTTGAAGTTCATGGAGAAGACAGACTCGAGCATTCATGCAGACTGGGTTATACAGTATACAATCTTCCAATGACACTGAAAAACTTTGACGTTCCATTAAGGTGGAACTTAATGATAAGGCAGAGTTTTCACAAAGGGATCAAACTAACACACCATGACAAAAGGCTGTATGTGTTGTGTCCCTTGGAGAACAGCACTTGCTGTACAGTAGTTACTGGAGTGAAGTAAACCCATTGCTTATTTCCCAAACAGGCAGAGATCAGAAATCAGATAACTTCATATTCTGGGTACTGTATGTTTTGAGTGTTTCATGTTTGTATAGTACATTAAATTTATTCCCCTATTTCAATGATATTGCAGTCTACTTTCTTTCTCATACACGTGCTTAATCTTATTATGTATATAGGTGCAGGTGTGGCTGTGTAGTAAGAAGTTTGCTTCCCAACCACATGGTTTTTGGGTTCAGTCCTCCCGCATGACATCTTGGGCAAGTGTCTTTCACCATATTCCAGGCTGACCAAAGCCTTGTGGGTTGATTTGGTAGACAGACACTGAAAGAAGCCTGTCGTGTGTATACACAAACGCACACACACATATATATGTAAATATCTATGTATGTGTGTCTTTCTGTTTGTGTTTGTCCACCCTCTCCCATGCCACTTGGCAACAGGTGTTGGTGTGTTTATGTCCCTGTAACTTAGCAGTTCAGCAAAGAGACTGATAGAATAAGTACCAGGCTAAAAGAAAAAGAAAATCATAAGTACTGGGGTTGATTTGTTTGACTAAAAATTCTTCAATGCGGTGCCCCAGCATGGTCGCAGTCTAATGACAGAAACAGGGAAAAAGATAAAAGGTTTATATATTTCATCATATTGAACCATCGTTTTTTCTCTCTCCGCATTTTTTATCGCTCTCTCTCCATTTTTTTCCCTCTCAATCCTTTCTGTCAAAGGGCATATGCTCGAAGCATCAAAGATTTTTCCATTCTTCCTAAGTGTCAAACTAATATGCTTGTTTGTTGTTCCTACATTTGTCTTTATCCTTTGTCTTCTGTAAAATTGAACCATGTATGTATGTGTGTGTGTGTGTGTGTGTGTGTGTGTGTGTGCACGCGCATGTGAAGGGGTGTGGCCCAGTGGTTAGGTTATTGCATTCATGATTACTTGATCATGGGTTTAATTTCCAGACTAGGCAATACAATGTGCTCTCGAGCAAAACACTTCATTTCACATTGCTGCAGTCCGCCTTTTGATCAGGGAGGAATGTTGATCCCCTCACTTAGCCAACGCGGTGGCATCATGCAAAGACCAGAACAAAGCATTGTGACTGGTGATGTGTAACAATATCTGACAGTCAGGTCTTTCACATGATGTATATATATAACAAAGATGTATTTGCATAGCAAGTGTTTTGATCGGCAATCACTTACTGAAACTAAAGCAGTTGCAGCTGGAAGATGTAACACACAAAAACAGATGAAACACACAAAAACTGTCAACTTCACTTAAACATCTATTTGTAACACTGTGTCAAAATTTTCTTCGTTCAAAACTGTGACCAGTTCACTGACAAAAGATACAGCAAAATGTTTTACTAGTGAACAAGGTTGCAGTTTTGAACAATGAAAAGTCTGACACTAAATTACAAATGGGTGTTTAACTGAAGTTAATTGTTTCTGTATGTTTCTGAATTGCTAACTTGTGTCTTCCATACTACAATCGCTAAACATACACACACACATATATATATACACACACATACAGAAGTTGAGGAGTTTAGGTCAAGTTAACCCAAGCTAATAGGTATGCAGTCTGAGTGGTCCAAATTGACAAGCCATTAGAATCCCAGTTCAAACAGGGGCTGGAGCAGAAGCTGTAGTAGCACAAATGTCCAGGTGGGAGAGAACTGGCAATCAGTATCTTACCTTTGAGTCCCTAGAAGTAAGTTGAATAAGAGCAAAACAATTAATCAAGGCAGGACTATGGCATTTAAATTTGTTTAGTTTAATTTAAGAGAGTTAATGCTAAAGCAATGTAGGTAGAATTAATAGATATAGTCTCTTACAGCTGCTTCTGGGATATCCCAGGTACTGGATTATCCTATTGATCCAAGGTTCCATATACTGGGTATTCCGCCATCGGAGAAATATAAGAAATATAAGCAGGAAATTATAGGCAGGAACATTTGTTGTAGAAAAATGCGTAGCACAGCAGAAAGTTCATGGCTTTGTTATTGATTATTGTGTTTTGGAAGATAGGGGGGGGGGGGTATTCAGACCCACATGAAAGGGTTCTTCCTAATGTACATTCCTAGGTAAGTCTATTGTTCAAAATAAAGGTTGAGTAATGTATCCAGTGGAGAGAAGCAAAAAAATAGTGCTAAGCAGTTTGGAAGTCCATGTGACGTGTGTGTGTGTGTGTGTGTGTGTGTTTAGTACAGGGGTCACCAAATTATGGCCAGTGGGCCGGATCTGTCCTGCAAGGTTATTTCATCCAGCCTGCCACTGCACTGTACCTTTTGTGTAAATACCTGTAATGGGAGTTCATTTGCCTCTGGTATGGCATCAGTTCTTGGAACAACTTATGTCTGTGAGTAAACATTTTCAAAAATGAAGTATGTGAAGTCAACACATCAAACGAGGTTGACTGATGAACATTTGAAAGTAATTCTCTCGGTTGTATGCAGCAATTCCAAAGCAAATACTGATTATATCTGAAAAGCTAGACACCAGTTCCACAAGTCTCACTAACCTCTTTTGCTGCTCAGTTTGTAAGATCTGGATATGTGCACACTGCATGTGATTTGACTATTTTATTGTTAATGTTGCCTTCTTTGATAACTTTTTGGTTGTCTTTATTTTTTGTGTATTCACTGTGTTGTATTGAACAAAATGGGTATATGGACCATGCTTGTCAATCACTCAGTTATTTGGCCCACCATGAAAAGTTTGGTGACCCTTGGTTTAGGAAAACAAAAGAACTTAATATTTCACTTCATATAAATATTTCTTTTTCTTATCTTTAAACAAGCAGAAAGTTACAAAAGTGACCCAAATGTCAAAAGCACAAAACTTTCTGCCAATTAAAAAACAATAATAATAATAACATATATATATTCATATATGTGAGTGTGTGTGTGTGTATGTGTGTGCTGTTAGTCTATGAATCTTTTATTGTAGATGCAAAGGGCTTATTTCTTAATGGCCTCTGCAAATTATCGCCTATAAACAACAAGACTAATGAAATGACTATAATTGGGCTCTATGAATGCCTTTTCAAGTGTCTCTTATCTGCTTCAATGAATGCCTCAACAAAAGTAAATGCTTTATCCAGCAATGCAGCTTTGGAAACATATTAATGATGAGTGATTTCAACTTAACCTGTATTGATTGGTTCATAAATTGATTGACACTAGACATTTGCATATCAATCCCAAATCAAACAGAAGTAAAAATATTCTTTTCTATTCTTGGCACAAGGCCTGAAATTTTGGGGGGAGGGGGCCAGTTGATTAGATCAACCTCAGTATGCAACTGGTACTTAATTTATCGACCCTGAAAGGATAAAAGACAAAGTCGACTATGGCAGAATTTGAACTCAGAATGTAAAGACAGACGAAATACCGCTAAGCATTTTGCCTGGCGTGCTAACATTTCTGCTAGCTTGCTGCCTTCAGAAGTAAAAATATTGTTTAACTTCATGGGTGACTTTTTTTCTTCCCTATCTCAGCTATAGGCATGGCTGTGTGGAAAGAAGTTTGCTTCCCAACAACATGGTTTCAGGTTCAGTCCCACCGTGTCATATCTTGGGCAAGTGTCTTATACTATAACCCTGGGAAGCCAAAGCCTTTTGAGTGAATTTGGTAGACAGAAAACTGAAAGAAGCCTATTGTGTATGTGTATATATAATATATCTATGTGTGTATGTGTTTATCCCCCACCGACTCTTGACAACCAGTGTTGGTTTGCTTACATTCTTGTAACTTAGTGGTTCGGCAAAAAGAGACTGATAGAATAAGTACCAGTCTTAAAAGATAAGTACTGGATCAATTTGTTCAACTAAGCCCTTCAAGGCAGTATCCCAGCATGGCCACAGTCCAATCAGAGAGACAAGTAAAAAATAAACCATAAAAGGAATGGCTGTGTGGTAAGTAGCTTGCTTACCAACCACTTGGTTCTGGGTTCAGTCCCACTGCGTGGCATCTTGGGCAAATGTCTTCTACTATAGCCTTGAGCCAACCAAAACCTTGTGAGTGGATTTGGTAGACGGAAACTGAAAAAGAAGCCCGTCACATATATGTATATGTATATATATATATATATGTGTGTGTGTGTGTGTGTGTATGTATGTATGTATGTATGTGTGTATATGTTTGTGTGTCTGTGTTTGTCCCTCCAACATTGCTTGACAACCGATGGTGGTGTGTTTACGTTCCCGTAACTTAGCGGTTCGGCAAAAGACCCCAATAGAATAAGTACTAGGCTTACAAAGAATAAGTCCTGGGGTCGATTTGCTTGACTAAAGGCGGTGCTCCAGAATGGCCGCAGTCAAATGACCGAAACAAGTAAAAGAGCAAAGAGTATATATGTATGTGTATATGTTTATTCCTCACCACAGCTTGACAACTGGTGTTAGTTCGTTTATGTCCCCATAACTTAGAAGTTCAGCAAAAAAGACCAGTAGATTAAATATCAGACATAAAAGGATAAGTACTGGGGTTGATTCATTTAGCTAAAAAAATTTTCAAGGCTGTACCCCAGCATGGCCAGAACCCAATGGCTAAAACAAATAAAGATAAGAGATGATGTTGAGTGAATGGGACACAACAAAAGTGATGCAGACCCAGTATTAAGCAACCATAAGATACCAGTTTTAGAAATTCTCTTCTCATACCATGCTATGGTTTCTTTGCAATTTTAGCTTTCAACACTCAAGATTTAAGCCTAACACTCCATCCAGCTCACTCATGTGACACTGTGGATGTACAGAAAGCAAACTGGAGTATAAATAAGCATGACGTATCACTTGTCAACTGGTCTTTCACACTCACTTCCCCACTTTCGGAAGCATCTTGGCAGATATCTGAAGATACATTTGCCAGCAACATATGCTCAAACCACAACCCATTTTACAACAAAAATAGATGCAGGAGAGAGGGTGAAAGAGAGAGAGAGAGAGACTCGTTTAGAAAATGAAAAGTAAACAAAAATTTTAGAAAAAAATCGACAAATCAAGCTGATAAAGACATTGCCAACAGCAACAAGTTTGGCAGAAAACAGAACACTTCAATCAAAAAACTATCATATCCAGAACAGTATGATGTCTATTATTAAGAATCAAAAGCCTACCAAGGTAGACTAGGCCATCAAGAGAAAATTAGACATCATCTCAAAATATTCTACTCTTTTGCCAAAAAGCAGAGAGCAGATGTTTTATCCATTGGTCCAATGATTGAAAGAGTACAATGTTTTTTCATAATGATGTCAAAGAAATGGGGGGAGATTCTGTAGAAGCAACAGTGCCCCCTTTTTAACTGGTCCCAGTGCAGCTGATTTAAATGATTTTCAGGAGAAATAAGTAAGTAGTCTCGAGATCTAGGACTCATAGAACTGGTTGCTTGGTTTCGATGGCGAATGAGTGACCGACATCAGTCATAACACTCTCCACTCTGAAAAGGAAGTTAGTCCAGTGCAGCATTACTCATATAACTGAGTGGACTGGAGCAATGTGAAATGAAGTATTTTGTGCTAGAACACAGATGCACTCCCCACCGAAACCACAATCTTGTAAGTACAACACCCTAACCACTAAACTACAGTATTAATAAATCATCAAGGTTGACATTTCATGGCTTCTGCAGAGAAGGGGTGGAACCCCCAAAAGTTGTGAAACCAGACAGCTATGTTAGCAACAACAACACACACACACACACATATGCATACAAGGGGGTACCCAAAAGAAACCAGAATTTTGCCATATTATTTCATTCACTTAGTTTTACATGTTTACACTTTTGTCACCTTCAAAGTATTCTCCGTTTGAAGCAATGCATCAGTCCAGATGCATTTTCGACTGTTCAAAGCAGTGCTGGAACTCTTGCAAAGTGATACCTTTTAATGCTTCTGTCATTTTTTTTCTTCACGTCTTCCATATCTGCAAAACGTTTTCCTTTAAGGACTATTTTTCATTCGGGAGAACAAAAAAAAGTTGCAAGGAGCAAGATGGGGTGAATAGAGAGGGTGGGTAAATGGGATCATGACATTTTTTGGTCAAAAACTGTCTCACACTCAAGGCAGTGTTGCAGGTGCTTTGTCGTGATGGAACCACCACTCTCTACCTTGCCACAAGTTGGGGCGTTTTCATCTCACCGTGTCTCGCAAATGCTTCAGAACTTCCAAGTAAAATGTCTGGTTAACAGTTTGACCAGGGGGAACAAATTCTGTGTGGACAATCCCTTTCGTATCGATGAAACAATTCAGCACCACATGGCAGTATGACCTCACTCGATGCCACTGGTCAGCAGACTGATGCCTGATGGTCACATCAAGTGGCTTCTAGCAGTGGAAGTTATTTGTTTACTGCTCACAAGGGGCTATATGCAGAGGGGACAAACAAGGACAGACAAATGGATTAAGTTGATTATATCGACCCCAGTGCATAACTGGTACTTATTTAATTGACCCCGAAAGGATGAAAGGCAAAGTCGACCTCGGCGGAATTTGAACTCAGAACGTAACGGCAGACGAAATACTGCTAAGCATTTTGCCTGGCGTGCTAACGTTTCTGCCAGCTCACCACCTTCTAGCAGTGGAAGTCTGAACTACAACTGGCTTGCCCCACAAAGAATGTTTTTGGTTACTTTTGGGTACCCAAAGTATATTATTACTGCTCTATACTCAGCTAACACTTTGTTCTGAAACATACATATATTGAGTGCTACACCAGATTATTAGTCTCACAATGTCTGAGCAAAATACACACACACACACAATAAATACACATACACACACATACATACATGCATACATACATACATACATACACACACATATATAAGAAGAAAAATGCAGTTATAAAACCCAGTAAAAAGAAAAGCATAACTTACTTTTGAAGGCAATCAAGAAAATGTAAAAAAGATCTAGTTCGGCTGTCCTTAGTGTCAAGTCTTTTGCCAACCCTTGTAAATGGTTGGCACGGCGGACTCATAAGAACCACGTTAAAGTCTAAATGATCTAACCAATCAGCAGTCAAACCCTGCAAATAAAGAAATAGAAAATTTTAAAGATGTCATAATTCTTTGTCCTATAATTTGTTTACAGCCAAAATTTCTGGCTATTGCAGTAGGTGACTACAATACAAGAAAAGAGAAACATTTTAACCCTTCTGCATTCAGATTTTGTCTGTCAAATGTAATTTGAATTAATCATGAGTTATTTTGTAGCTTCAAGATTTTGATGATGTAATTGTAGTTGTGTCCAGCAATGGTGGCATATACAAGGCATCTGTGCTGGTGACATGCAAACGGTACCTGATACACTCTATGGAGTGGTTGGTGTAAAGAAAGGCATCCAACTGTAGCAACCAAACCAAAACAGACTGGAGCCTGGTGCTGTTCTCTGGCTTACTAGTTCCAGTTAAACTGTCTAACCCATGCCGGCATGGAAGACACATGCTGAATGATGATGATGATGATAAATGCTTATTTTTAGAATGATATTGTGGGGTTGGTATGAGAAGCCAGATCTGGTCAGTTTAAATGCCAAAGTGTTAAGGATGCTGTTAGTGTAATTGGGAAGAAAAGACTTTTGTGATAGTTTAAAATGTGGGGAGTGAAGCCTATATCCAAAAAATTTGATGGCTGCATAAACATTGACTGTGAAGGACCTGTGGAGAGCCTCCTCCTCCTGCTCCTCCACTTCTTTCAATGTTCATTTTCCATGCTGGCATGTGTTGGACGGTTTGACCAAAGCTGGGGAGCTGCACCAAGTTCCAGTCTGATTTGGTATTGTTTCTATGGCTAGATGCCCTTCCTAACACCAACCACTTTACATAGTGTGCTGGGTGCTGTCATGAGCATTTTTATGTAGTATTGGCACAAAAGTTATGAGGAGCTTTGGTTGACGGAGACTGAAGGAAGCCCATTACCATCATCATCATTATTATCTAATATTTGTCTTCCTTACTGGACTGCGCTGAGCTCCAATGTCTGCCTTGGTATGGTTTCTACATCTAGATGCCTTTCTTAATACCAGAGTGTACTGTGTTCTTTTTCAAGACATTGGCTCAAAGTGTGGTTGTCAAGTAACTTGCAAGACAAAGCGAGAGAGAGTGTGTATGCGCTGCATGCATGCATGTCCCCTTATTTGACATCAGACAATAGTTTTAGATGAGCATCACTATTATACAAACAGAATCCCTTGTTTCCGATCTTCCTTGGAAACAAAGTAAGGGTTGGTAACAAGGTTATCCGGCCACAGAAAATCTGCCTCAACCAATTCCATTTGAGCTATGCAAGCATGAAAAAGTTGACATAAAAAACAATAATGAAGTGGCAGAGTATTCCATAGACAGAAGTACTCTTAACATAATTCTCAGTCAGTGTTGGTGTCACAGTGGATGTGATTAGACAGGTCTTTTGAATTACAGGTACCACCCATCAAACAGGATCTAGATCAGTGGTTCTCAACTGGGGGTCTATGTGGCCTTTGATGGCACAACAGAATAGTAAACTGGGAATCGACAATAATATTCTAAGAGCCCCTGAAAAAATGTTGCTTTAGATATATGCATTGCAAGAAATAGCTAGGTCTTTTTCTCTAACATTTTACGAACTCCAACCTTCACAAGTTAAAGTGTGAAAAACAAAATAAGAATTTTGAAAGAAATTTCTTTAAAACTAGTTTTTAAACACTGAGTGGCTATGAGGGTCCACCAGAATAAAATGGTAATCAAAGGGTCCATAGATAAAAAATGGGTGAGAACCTCTGTTCTAGACAGTTATGTCAACTGCATGTGGTCACCTGAGTTGCTAGAAACAGTAGCCACATCTCCCTCAAATCACACTCACACCACCTTAAATAAAGAAAGGAAACATTTAGCAAAGTGTCTTTTATTCATATCCTGGCAAAAAGTTGGGATGATCAAGGTTGGAATGCATCTGGTCATAGGTCTGCTCAGTCAAGTTGATGTAGGTGTAAATGACATTGAGAACAACTCAAATTTATTCATGAGGCATGGGTTGATTTGAAACTGTGACAGAAGACATTTCAATGAAGGTACCATGCACTGTGATTGAACCCAGTACTTCATGGTTGCAAAGCAAAGTTCTTAACCATTCAGCCATATCTGCAGGCTTGTTTAATAATCTGAGCCAATATGGAGAAAGGAATGTTACAATGATGATGATGATGATAGTGGTGGTGGACATAGTGATGATAATGATAATAACGATGATGATAATGATTATGGTGGTGATGATGATGATGGTAGCAGTGGTGTTAATGTTGATGATGATGATGGTGGTGGTGGTCTTGATGATGATGGTGATGATGATAATGATGATCATGATGTTGGTTGTGGTATTGAAGATGATGATTATAATTTTTTTAAGGATCTGTAGTTAGTTGTAACACTAGAGTATTGAACCTGCAATCTAAGATTCTACAGATGATGTCCCATTTCCGGTACTGATTTGTATGTGACAAAGTCATCTTGAACTAAACCAACAGAGAATTGATCTACTAACTGAAAAGTTGTTGGTTCTTATTAATTATACTATCAGCAGAAATGTACCATATCCATAAGATTTGTAATTAACTCTTATGTTACTATATTTCTAATGAAATACATTACCTTCATTGCAATTAATTTTGAAAATAATGAAGAATTTAATAAAACAACTGTCACTAATAACCCTTTCATCAAAATATATCTGTTGAAATACGCTACCTTTATTTCAATTATGACAATAACGAAGAACTTAGTAAAAAAAACCAAAAATACTTGCCATTATTAATTAACCCTTTCGTCTCAATATTTCCAATGAAATACATGACAGTTTCTTTTTCGATTAATTTTGAAGATAACAAAGAAGTTGGTAAAATAATTTTGTCGTTATTAATCTTTTCACTACCACTACTTTCATCTCAATTTTGAGAACATTGAAGAATTCAGTAAAGTAATATTATAGTTAACGAGCCGGTTGGTGTTTGGTAGAAAAATTAGCATGAAATTTTGATAGAAGACTTTAAGAAAATCACTATAACTCTTTTAGCATTCAGATTATTCTAGCATATGTAATGCTTCTTTATTCATGTTATTTTGAATTAATCATGAATTATTTCATAGCTTCAAGATTTTGATGATGTAATTGTTTATTTTTAGAATTACATTGTAGGCTCTGTATGAGAAGCAGGATCTGGCTGGTTTGAAGAGATAACACTGGTAGAATATTTGGGCCGGATAAGGCTGGTTTAAATGCTAAAGGGTTAAAAATGGATTTTGATTAGTATCACAGAACCAGGGGTTGTCTCAAGCTGGTTGGTATGGAAAGGGCTAAGCTGGTGTTTGGCATGTAAATTAACAGAATTCTGAGAGATGGTCTTTAATACAGGAAGTTTGTATCATGAAACCAAGGTCAGTCTTAGACAGGCTGGTATCAAAATAAAAGGTAATGGTAAAGTTACCTTCTCGAGTTGTATCGACTCACAAGGGCTGGTTTTCCAGCTTCATGTCATATATATTCCCCACCGGGACAGGACAGCAGATACTCATAGGACTTATTCATTTTTGTCAGCTGAGTGGACTGGAGCAACGTGAAATGAAATGTTTTGCTCAAGCACTCAACATGTCGCCCAGTCCAGGAATTGAAACCACAATCTTACGATCATGAGTCCAACACTCTAACCACTAAGCCACACACCTCCACTGGTATCAAAATGGTTAAGGACCTCAAAGAAGGTTAGGCAGAAAATAGGAACGGTATGTTTGTGAGACAGTAGTTTGAAAATATACATAGGTGCAGGTGTGGCTGCATGGTGAGAAGCTTGCTTCTCAACCACATGGTTTGGGGTTCAGTTCCACTGTGTGACACCTTGGGTAGGCAAGTGTTTTCTACTATAGTCTTGGGCTGGCCAAAGCCTTGTGAATGGATCTGGTACATGGAAATTGAAAGAAACCTGTTGTATACATGTATAAATATATCCATGTGTGTATGTCTTTGAATCTGTGTTTGCCCTCCCCACCATTGCTTGACAACCAGTGCTGGTGTGTTTACATCTTTGTAACTTAGCAGTTTGGCAAAAGAGACCAACAGAATAAGTACCAGGCTTTAAAAAAATAAGTACTCATGTCAATGTATTGACATAAGGTAGTGCCCCAGCATGGCTGCAATCCAATGACTGAAACAAATAAAAGATAACAGTTAAAATATTTAAAAAAAGGGATATTACTTACTTCAATGCCAGTCTCTAGAAGATTTGTGTGTGGGAAATTGTAGGAGTAAATCTTATTGGCCACAGGGTTGATGTCAATAGCGGCAACAACTTCATGAGGGATATTACTTTCTGTAAGAAATTATAGCAGAGATATGAACTGTAAACATATTAATATATTAATGCATCACATACAGTGAATGGCTGAGAGAACTGATACCATACACACACAAGCACACACATATAAATGCATACGTTACTCACATAACTCATTTGTTCATACACATATACATACACTTGTATGCACATACACATACAAAAAATACATACATTACATACAAACAATAAATACTTTATATATATTAGCAACAGAGGCAGTATTAATACCAAAAGGTAATATTTATCCCCACTTAATCATGGATGTTCTGTTAGAACAAACTATACTGTGGAAGATACCATGAGAGAAAGTCTCATATAGGCTTCTGGTGCAGAAAGCACTCTTGTTAATATCGCTAATGGGGAGATAAACCCCTGCAATCTCCAGCGCTAAGACCACCAGATCACATGATTTTGACCTTCCTCGGTCTTGTCAATGATGGACACTCAGCCAGTTGAGGTAGCAGTGACTCATCTCCCAGTCAGTGATATATAGAATAACAGTGCTAGGACAGGTGCTGGTATTGAGGTTAGCCAGTGAGCTCGTTAAAAAGTATATACTAGCAACAGAAACAGCACTGATACTAAGGGGTAATTACATACATTATATATATGAGGGAGTGCTGAAAAGTTCCTGGTTTTGGGTAAAGCAAAATAGAGGAGGACCAGTTAACTATGATTTTATTCAACATATTTCCCTCTCAGATTCACACACATATTGCAGTGGTCCTTCGGTTTTTCTAAGCCCTGTAAAAGAACTTGGGAGGTTGGGCCTCCAGTCAGGCCTTTTGCAATATCCTTAAAGCCAGGAACTTTTTAGCACCCTTTCATATATACACACACACACTATGCATGTCCACCACGGGGTGATTTCTGGGAGACAGTAACTGTGTCCACAGAATTAGTCTACCAATGTCATATAAACATGTTTGTGTGTATAAGTGTGTGTGTGTGTGTGTGTGTGTGTGTATGTCTGTTGGGTGTACACATGATTGTTATATGTGTTATGTGTTTGTTTAGTGTGTATAAGGGTGGGCTGAAAAGTTCATAGGCTGACTATGAAGGAGTGATGCTTGAGCTGTGAAATCTTGCATGCATTAATTTCCACTCTTCTTATTAATAAAGGCATAGTTTCTTTCCAGGTACTGACATCTAGCTGTTCAAAGAACACTTCAGAAGTAACCAGTAGTGACTTCTCTTGAAAATTGACAAAATTTGGCATTGTCGTGTTATGAAGTACCGGCAGAAAAAGACTTTAGACCCCAAAGGTATTTATGCTGCATGGTTGCTACATTAGGAAATGATGCTCCAGTTTTATCAAAAGCGTAAAAGTGAGCAACTGAATTTAGGAGTGGAAGGGAGACTTGAAGACGACCCAAGATCTGAATGTCCTGCAACTGCTACCACAAAGGAAAATATTGTCGTGTTCACCACATGCTAATGAATGACAGGCAATTGATTAAAAAACAAACAACCAATGCTATTTTCATATCCTGTGACAGAGTTGAAAATATTCTGCACAAAAATTTGGCAGGATGAAAGTTTCTACTCGGTGGGGGTCGCGTCCTTTGACAGCTGATCACATCACAAGAAAATCTGACATTGTTTGAGGAAGATGCAGCTGGTTTCCTTGAATGTTTCCTTAGCCAGAATGGGTGTTGGCTTCACCACTTTAAATCAGAGACAAAGAGACAGTTCATGCACTGGACGCACCCCTCCTCACCTGCTTCAAAGAAGGCCAAGGTCGTTTCATCGGCAGAGAAGGTGATGGCCATAATTTTTTGGGATGCAAATGGCATTGTGTTAATTGACTATCTTCAAAAGGGCCTCACCATCAATAGAAAGAAGTATGCCAACTTACTGAGACAGTTATGAAAGGCTACCAAGACTAAACACCCAGGAAAACTGATAAAAGGGATCTTTGTTTCATCAAAACAATTATCCAGCACAGAAAAACAGTGCCAAAATAGGTGCTGGGGTTGTGATTAGCCAGTGAGTCTGGTTTCAGTGGCTGCTGTGCATGACTGTGGAAGTGAACTGGTTGATCAGCCTCCCTATTCTCCTGAATTGGTTCCATCTAACTATCATCTGTTCCCCCAATATGAAAATACTTGGCTTGAAACCAGTACCACAGTGATAATGATGTCATATCTGTTGTTGTTGATGCAGCCTGAAAAGTTCATAGGCTGACCAAGACACTCTCATCCCATGAGACAGTCTTGGTTAGCCTATGAACTTTTCAGCTAACCCTTGTATGACAGGACATGAAGAAATATTACCTTGCTTGGAAACAGGTGAGGGTTAGCAACAGGAAGGGC
>NC_068987.1:54284892-54294229 GCF_001194135.2 Octopus bimaculoides | reverse complement strand
ATTATGGTTTGGTTGCCCTTGCAAACCTCTCTAGCACATAGGTGCTGGTGCCACATGAAAAGCGCCCATGCTGGTGCTGCATAAAAGCACCGAGTGCACTCTGTAAAATGGTTGGTATCAGGAAGGGCATCCAGCAGTGGAAACCATGTCAAAACAGACAAGGGGCCCAAACAGCCATTCAGTTGGTTGGCTCCTGTGAAATTGCCCAACCCATGTAAGCATGGAAAATGAATGTTAAATGATGATGATGACAATGATATATATATACACACACACACACACACACACACACACACACATACATATGATGGGCTTCTTTCAGTTTTCGTCTACCAAATTCACTCACAAGGCTTTAGTCAGCTTGAGACTACAGTAGAAAGCACCTGCACAAAGTGTCATGTAGTGGGACTGAACCCAGAACCATGTACTTAGGAAGCAAGCTTCTTACCACCCAGCCATCATATACAGGCTCGTAATACTCCCAACTTTTTCAGGGCTAACCACACCAATGACATTCAACACTAATTTTCTAAGAATATTCTCTCCATCTGAGACTTTTGTAACACTTGCAGGACTGTTCCACTACTTCTGCATAAATGTCTGCTGGAGAAAGTTCTAATTACAGTGTATATCTTATTCATGAAAAGCATTCCTCTGCGGGATTAAAAGTGTAGGCAAATAGCAGATGGTTCAAACAGCAACGGTAAGCGTCCTGTATGGTAATTTTGATCCCATGGTAAACAGACAAATGATCAAATATGCAGATATATTCATGGCCTAGAAATGCTTCAGTTAAATGACAAAGAAACTTTACAAACTGTGCCTTCTGTGTATAATTATGAGATTCTGACAAGGACCTGTCCCTCAGTGCTTGACACAGTAGCAATGACACTGATATCTTTTTTTCCTCTTCTCTGTGAACAGTTCTAATTATGTATTCTTGGATTCTACATTCTGTATAATCTTGGTTAAATAAATCAAGTAAAGTAACTTTTAAGTGACATGTGCTCACTTTGAAATTGTTTTTTTTCATTTTGAAGTGACGTGTCCTCACTTAGATTTACAAATATTGTAGTCGAGTTTTTGTTGTTGTTTTATTCATTCCGTTCAGTGAGGCCTGTGGTTTAACAAGAAAATCTATTTCCAAAGTGAGGCTAAAGATGTGCTTATGAGATGTGCACAGGTACCTTAAATTTATTTATAACTTATCCTGAAACATAATGTCTCAATAGAAGAAGCAGCAGCAGCAACAGCAGCTGCTGCCGCCATCATTTAATGCCCATTTTCTATGGTGGAATGGGTTGGACAGCTTATCAGGAATTAGTAAGGCCGGGGGCCACACCAGGTTCCATAGTCTGTTTTCACTTGGTTTCTACAGCTGGATGCCGTTTCTAACACCAATATATGGTGAGGCAAGACCTTCGAACATTGGGCCTCACCGAGGCGATGACTACTGACCGAGACCTTTGGAAATGTGCTGTGCGTGAGAAGACCCGGTAAGCCAAGTGAGATCGTTGCCAGTGCCCCTGGACTGGCTCTTGTGCAGGTGGCACATAAAAGACACCATTTCGAGCGTGGCCGTTTTCGTGCGGGTGACACGTAAAAGCACCCACTACACTCTCTGAGTGGTTGGCGTTAGGAAGGGCATCCAGCTGTAGAAACTCTGCCAAATTAGATTGGAGCCTGGTGTAGCCATCCGGTTGCACCAGTCCTCAGTCAAATCGTCCAACCCATGCTAGCATGGAAAGCGGACGTTAAACAATGATGATGATGATGATGATGATATATATATACAGGTATACCTTGGTTTAACGTTTTGATTTAAGTCATTCTCGATTATACGTCGGTTTTCAAAAATAATATATGGTAAAATAAAAATCAAGTTAAGTCATTTTACTTGACTTCACATCTGTCTGCCACAAATATTGGAATCGTAAAATCACTAGAAAACCATTAAAAGCACATAAAATCATGTTACTGTATAATAAATACAATAAAAGCATAATATAAAATCATATTAAAATGCATACAGCAGATGTTAAGAAACACACCATAGAGTAGCGTAGCTTAGTGAACAAAATCATGAAATCAGCTGTGTTATCTTATTTATCGTTTTTTTGGGAGCTCATATTGCACTGTAGTTCCAATATTTACTGTTCGGCATCGTTGTAACTCATGATTCCCACAATTGCTTTGAATTCAGATTTGTTTACGTCTGTTTATTGGCTCCTTTCTCATTCTCATTCATTTGTGACTTTATTTTTTGCCCCCCATTACTCCTAAGAAAATTCATAGTGAAGTGCTAAATGTCATACTATAATGCTGGAAGATAAACTGGCTGTGATAAAATGCCATGAAAAAGGTGAAGAAGTGGTAGCAGTTGCACAATCTTTTGAGATGATCTGGACAACTGTATCGACGATTGTACATAATAAGGACAGGATTTTAGCACATATCAAATCTGAAGCCCCGGGGATGAAGAATACTGTCGTCAATAAAAAAGAGGCAAAATCTTTGAAGAAATGGAAAGTCTTTTTTCTCTTTGGATTGTTAGGTTGAATCATCAGAGTGCTACTATTAGTCAAGAAATCATTCAAGAGAAAGCCTTGTCTTTTGTTTGAGGACTTGAAGAAAAAATATCCAGATGAGAAAGATGTAGAGTTCAAGGCAAGTCAAGGATGGTTCATGAGATTTAAGGAGCGAAGAAGTTATCACTCCATTAAGAAACAAGGTGAGAGTGCATCAGTTGACGAACAAGCAGCAGCGGAATTTCCAGTGCATTTAAGAAAATCATTGAAGAAAACAGGTTTCTTCTGAACAGATTTTTAACGTAGACGAAACTGGATTGTATTGGAAAAAAATTGCCAGACTGTTCATTCATTTCCAAGGAGGAGAAAACTATTCCAGGCTGCAAGGTCTCAAAAGACCGTGTCACCATTATGTTGGGAGGTAATTGTGCAGGAGATTTTAAGTTAAAGCCATTGCTTGTGTATCATGCACACAACACCCGTGCCCTGTGGAACATACTCAAGGCGTCTCTCCTTGTTGTATGGATGGCTAATTCAAAAGCATGGGTTACTGTTGTTGCTTTTGAAGATTGGTTCTTCAATCATTTTATCCCAGTAGCAGAGAAGTACGGTAAGGAGAAGGGGATTCCTTTTAAGGTTTTACTTTTCTTAGATAATGCTCCTGACTACCTGCAAAACATTCTAGATTTTGACCCCAATGTTACCATCGTATACCTCCCTCCGAACACCATGTCTCTTCTGCAGCCAATGGATCAGGGAATAATTGCTATCTTCAAGTGTTACTATATGAAGCATATGCTGCAGCAAGCAATAGCTGTAACTGACCTTGACAAGTCTATCACACTTTGAGACTTTTGGAAGAGATACGATATCTACAAGGCTGTACAGAACATAGCAGCAGCATGGAATGATGTGAAGAGCATGGCTAGGAATGGTGTATGGAAGAAGCTATGCCCACAATTCACGAATGATTTTAAGGGGTTTGATAATGTTGCCATCAACAAAATGTTGGTGACTACGAGCAAAGAACTGGAAATGGATTTGGAAGAGGATTTTACAGATTTCTTTGAAAAAGATAAGCAGGCCCTGATGAATGAGGATTTGATAGAGATTCACGAGCAGCAAAATAAAGAAGAAGAGGAAGTTAAACCTGAGCCACGTTACAAGTGTATCAAACAACAGGAACAGCCAGAGTCAGCTGTTGATGTTGACAATCCACAGCCATCTACTTACGTGATGTAAACCACCAAATTGTATGAACATATTGGTAAATTTAAAATAATTTCGTTTTTTTTACTATTGCAAAATAATAATAATTACTGACAATCAATGTTAAATCTCTGAACAAGATATTAACAGTAACTGCACGACAACGTGAAGTATATTTGCCACTTAAATGTGGCTGAACCCTAAGGGTGGATGTTACTGTTGCTTTTAGCCCCAGGAGAACATCTCCTCCAGCTAGCTATTGACACACATCTGTGTCCTGTCTGTATTTGCAAAGGGAAGTCATCCTTCCCATCTTGATCTGTGATACGCACGGACTCGAGTTTCTGGGTATTTACCCGTCCTCAGCGTATGACAACCACCGATCTTCAATGCGAAAGATGTCCCGATGCAATAATTACTGAATTTGTTTGTTAAGCTTAAAAATGGCTTTTCTTTTACCATGTCTTGTTGCAAACAGCATTCATAAATAAAGCATCCACAATATATGGTAAACACCACCAAATTGTATCCATAAATTTAGATTATTTTTTTTTTACTGTACTGTATTAAAAATAAAAAATCATTTGTTTGTAAGCTTAAAATAACTTTTTATTTAGTATGTATTATTGAAACTGCATTCATAAATAAAGTACAGAACTGGGAATGGTTATTATTGGTTTAGTTTAGAGACAAGTTAATTCAACTTAAGTCATGTCTCCTGGAACTAATTAATGATGTAGGGTAAGGTATGCCTGTATATGCTCCTGTCAAACCATCCAACCTATGCTACCATGGTAAATGGACATTAAATGATAATGATGGTAATACATACGTACATACATAGACAAATATATGTGTGTGTACACACACACACACACACACACACATGTATGTACGTGTTCTTTGGGATTTATTCTAAGTTTTTTTCATTTGGATATTTACGCTGGTCACTAACGAAGTAGTAAATCACTTTTGTTTAAAGTCAAGACAGCTCTTGGGATTTGTAGTTTTATGAACTGGTTGATGTGAGCGTTATATGTGTGCATGTGGATAAAATTGCCGTAGTGGGTGTGTCACAATAGAGCATGAGTATGTATGTTTCATTACTGTTCATGTGTGTGCATGCATCATGCATATGTATTCCATATGCATGTCTTCACCTATGAACCTCAAATGGAGAATCCCTGGAATGCTTTTACATATGTGCATATATGCGGGCACACGTGTGCGTGTGAATGTGTGTATTTGCAAATTAGTGCTTGTACATGAGAGAAAGGCCTGCAAAACATGTACGGTGTTGCATAGAGTTTATAGTTAGCTATATTGAATGCTGAAAGCTAATCATATAAGAAAATACAGATAACAAACACTATACAGCTATTTTGACAACATTCACAGAAGTCCACAACCACAAAACTAGTAATAATAATTACATAATAACAGTTCTATCTGATGTGTCATCAAAATATAAAATAGTGGTGTGAAAAAAAGTATAAAAAAATAAATAAAAATCTGTTATGGAAAGGTTTACATGAGTACACAATGTCATGAAATCTGTTAATCTGTGTTTAGTGAGGTGAAAAGCAATAAAATGGTTAAATGATTAGTGTTAGTTTAAATAATCAGACAAAACAGCAATCGGCCAATCAAAACATATTTGACATACTGATACAACACAGATATGAAAGGCACATAAAGTTCTACTGGAAAAATCAGGTTATATGAGGTCATACATATATAAAATCATAATATCTGTGTGTGTCTCTGTCTGTCTCTCTCTCTACACACACACATATATATATATATCATCATCATCATCGTTTAACGTCCGCTTTCCATGCTAGCATGGGTTGGACGATTTGACTGAGGACTGGTGAAACCAGATGGCTACATCAGGCTCCAATCTGATTTGGCAGAGTTTCTACAGCTGGATGCCCTTCCTAACGCCAACCATTCCGAGAGTGTAGTGAGTGCTTTTACGTGCCACCGGTACAAAGGCCAGTCAGGCGGTACTGGCAACGGTCATGCTCAAAATAGTGTATTTTATGTGCCACCCGCACAAGAGCCAGTCCAGGGGCGCTGGCAACGATCTTGCTCGAAAATCCTACGAAGGCCACACACACACAGACGTGACAGAAGTGAATAAAAACCCCGTAAAACATTGTTTTATGTTCATTCTAACTTGTGAAGGTTTATATTTTTTATTAGTTGACATTTTCATGTTTCAGGTTCTATATGTGACTGTTTAATCAGGCCATGTACAGAAGAAGCTTTGGAATTGTCTGAATTTCAAAGAGGCCATATTGTGGGTCATTCTGAAGGTGGATGTAGTCAGTGTAAAATCAGAGAAAACCTTGGGATTCTGCTTTCTACAGTTAATAGAGTGATTGTGCAATTCACCAGAGTAGTGAAGGAGTCCACATCACCTCACCTAGATCAATCAGGGCCCTCTGACAGGACCCTTCTCTTTGTTAAGAGAAGTGTGGAGGATAATCCTTGTTGCAAGGCCTCTGACATAGCAGAGCAAGTTGATGTCAGTCCCAGAACAGCTGTCAGGTATCTCCAGAAACTTGGTTACTATGGCAGAGCAGCAAGAAGGAAACCCCTTCTTTGACCAGCCAACATCAAGTGGAGAAAAGATCGGGCCAGTGAGATGGTGGAGAAGTCACTAGTATTTTGGGACACTGCCATATTCTCTGATGAGTCCAGATTTGCTGTATTTCCTGATTGTGGTTGAGTGTGAGTCTGGAGACTCTGTGATCAAGAATTTGATGTTAAAAGATTGCAGCCAATAATGAAACAAGGCAGCTATTCTGTGATGGTCTGGGGAGTAATTTGGAGCAATGGTTGATCAGTGCTGGTGGAGTGTGAGGGATACATAAACTCAGATAAATACATGTCCACATTGCAGAAAGGACTCCTTCTAATCTTCTCCAGTGGTGAAATGATTAAAGAAGACTTTAATTATGGAAGATGGGGCTCCTTGTCACATGGCTAAAATGACCAAAGATTTGTTGGGTGAGAATGGCATTAAAAAGCGTCCATAGCCAAGCCAGTTACCAGATATGAACCCTATTGAACACCGCTGGGATATAATGGACAGGACACTTCAAAAAAAGAACAAGAAAGCATCTTCAAAGCCAGATCTTCTGAGATCACTGCATGAAACTTGGTAAGGAATTCCTCAAGAGAATATTCACCATCTGATCAGTAACCTGTCTAATAGGGTCCTTGCATTGAAAAATGCAAAGGGCATGTCTACTAAATATTAAATGTCCACATTATAACAATTAATAGATAATTAGAATGAATAATTTCAAATTTAAATAAATTTTAATGATTATAAGGGTGTCTATCTACTTCTGTCATGTGTGTGTGTGTGTGTGTGTATATATACACTCTTTTACTTGTTTCAGTCATTTGACTGTGACCATGCTGGAGCACCGCCTTTAGTTGAGCAAATCGACCCCAGGACTTATTCTTTGTAAGCCTAGTACTCTTTCAATCGGTCTCTTTTGCCGAACTGCTAAGTTTCGGGGACGTAAACACACCAGCATCGGTTGTCAAGCGATGTTGGCGGGGGACAAACACAGACACACAAACACATATATATATATATGGGAGAATTTACGAAAAAAACAACAACAGACGAGGACAGGTGGTGTAAACAACAAAAGGATGTATTAGTTTAACGCTTGGGAATAGGGGAATTCATTAACATTTCGAGCTACACTCTTCAACAGAAAGAATACGGAGAAAACAAAGAGAAAAACAGAGAAAAAAAAAATATATATATATATATATACGACGGGCTTCTTTCAGTTTCCATCTACCAAATTCACTCACAAGGCTTTGGTTGGCCGAGGCTATAGCAGAAGACACTTGTCCAAGGTGCCACGCAGTGGAACTGAACCCACATGGTCACATGAATGCAAGACATGTATGAAATAGATTCTTGCTTAAGATAAATAATATTTATTAGTGACAGAGGCAGCATTGATACTGAGAAGTAATATTTATCCCCACTTAAATGTGGATGTTCTGTTAGAACAAACTATACTGCGGTAGATACCATGAGAGAAACTCATATTGGCTTTGGGTGCAAAATGCACTCTAGCTTATATCGCTAGTGGGGAGATAAATCCCTGCCACCTCCAGCACTAAGACCACCAGATCATGTGATTTCAACCTTGATCTTGTCAATGAGGAATGTTCAACTGCTAGAGGTAGCAGCAACTCATCTTCTTGCTAGCAATATAGAGACTAACAGTACTAGGACAGGTGCTGGTGTTGTTATTATCCAGTGACCTTATAACAAATCTAATATTTATCTTTCAGTTTAAAAAATGTAGGATTCTGCTTGTTTCTACATCAAAGGAGGTAATAACTCAAATGGAGAAAGTTTTATATATATGTATATATATATCATCATTATCATCATCATCATCATCATTATTTAGTGTCCGTCGTCCATGCTGGCATGGGTTGGATGGTTTGACCAGGGCTGGTAAGCTGAGGGGCTGCGCCAAACTCCAATCTGATTTGGTCTGGTTTCTATAGGTGGGTGCCCTTCCTAACGCCAACCATTCTGAGACACTGGCATTGGCAACATTGCCTCAGTGAGGCTCAATACTCGAAAGGTGCCTTTTACGTGCCACCAGCATCGATGCCAGATATGTGACACCAACAATGTCCACAACAATGATTTCACTTGGCTTAATGGTTCTTCTCAAGCATGATAGTTAGCAAATAGCTGTGGATGTTACACTTTTATATTTAACTTGTTCAAGACTAGAGGCTGTGGCTATGCAGGGATGCCACCACCATTATTAATTTTTTATTTATTTCTTTTTGTTATTAAGTTTAAATGCTTATCGGTATTATGAGAGGAGACAGATTCATATACCAGCAGACAGGAAAGGAAGGAAGGCGGGAAAGACAAAAGGAAGGAAGGAAGGATGGCTGGATAAATAGATATGTAGGTTGTGTCTACAGCCATATCAACAGATAAAGAGATATACCAATAGATATACAAACAGATAAGTAGCTGAAATGAAAGGAAATGAAAATAATCTCAATTGGTAAATAACTATGCTACTTTAGTAGAAGACATTTGCTCAAAGTGCCACTGCATGGCATCTTGAGCAAATGTGGTGCTAAACCTGAAAGCATGTGACTGGGAAGTGAGCTTCGACATCACACACAGCCATGCCTGTCAGCTTAAATCATAAAATAAGCCTGGAGAAGACAACAGAGAAATTTACTCATCTCTTACAACTATTGTGCTACATCTTTCTATATATAAGCACAGGTGTAGCTGTGTGATAAAAAACTTGCTCCCTAACCAGATATTTCTGGCTTTGGTTCCACTGTGTGGTACCTTGGGCAAATGTCTTCTACTATAGCCTCAGGCTGACCAAAGCCTTGAGAGTAGATTTGGTAGATGGAAACTGAAATAAGTCAATTGTGTATGTGTGTGTACAACTAAAAAGAAACCTGTTGTATACATATATATATATATATATATAGTTCAAAAACACAATAACAAAAAAACAAAAAAACAACAAAGTGAGGACGTGATATGGATAGTATTATTGGAC
>NC_068987.1:54276194-54284882 GCF_001194135.2 Octopus bimaculoides | reverse complement strand
ATATATATATATATATATATATATATATATATATATACATATATATTTATGTGTGTGTGTGTGTGTTTGTTCTCTCATCACCGCTTTACAACCAGCATTGGTGTGTTTACGACCCTATAACTTAGCAGTCTGGAAAAAAGAGATAGAATAAGTACTTGGCTTAAAAAATATACATAAAGTAAGTCCTGGGGTCAATTTGTTCAGCCGAAAACCCTTCAAGGTGGTATTCCTGCATGGCCACAGTGAAATGACTGAAACAAGTAAAAGATTCTGACAATGGAATCAATTTACAATAATTAATTTGGACCACTGAGCCCCCAGAAACAGCTGATGGATTTGTAACACTTTTCTTCATCCCCTTTAATTTTTGATATCTTTTCTATTCTAAGTCGGACATTTTTTGTATCTAAACACCTATACATCTTTTGCATTTTTAGTATTTAATGTATTAAATATCCTCTGTATATCGACCTGTCTAACTTGTTTGTCCTTACATTTACTCCTCTACCAGCTCAAGTTTTAACCTCTTGAGCACTACCAGGTGTATTCTAGACGGAGAGTATCTGAATCTCATCTATGAACTATATAGTCACACATACACACATCTACATGCTGATGATATATACGGACAAAAACAATTATTAAGTCTGTCCGAGCGTGATCATTGCCAGAGCACCAGCTGTCTGGCTTTCGTGCCGGTGGCACGTAAACAGCACCATTTCAGCGTGACCGTTACCAACGTCGCCTTCCTGGCACTTGTACCAGTGGCATGTGAAAAGACATTTGAGCGAGATCATTGCCAGTGCCGCTGGACTGGCTCCTGTGCAGGTGGCACGTAAAATACACCATTTCGAACGTGGCCGTTGCCAGTACCTCCTGACTGACCTTCGTGCTGGTGGCACGTAAAAGCACCCACTACATTCTCTGAGTGGTTGGCGTTAGGAAGGGCATGCAGCTGTAGAAACTCTGCCAGATCAGATTGAAGCCTGGTGTAGCCATCTGGTTCACCAGTTCTCAGTCAAATCGTCCAACCCATGCTAGCATGGAAAGCGGACGTTAAACGATGATGATGATGATATATATTTTTAAAGTGATTTGGGGATAATTAGTTAAAGTCAAAATGATACTGAGTGGAGAACCATTGCTCTAGACAATCTTAGCTTTTTCGTCAATCATCGTTGAACTAACTTGTGGATCTCTACGTGGTACTTCAAAAGCTAAGAAATAGCAAGGCTTCAAACAACAGGAGGCTAAATATCACCGAATTATTTAATTATTAAGCCCACAAGATGCATATTAGCTACTGTGATCCATTATACTAAGCATCAGATATGCTTTGCGCCACGCAGATACAGCAAACTCTTCCTCAGATCGAAATAAAGTTGTCGCAATGTTCTAAACAGCCTCAGGGTTACAAGGAACATGTACTAAGCAAGTTATCTCCCTTGCCTGTATGGGTGCGAAGCTGACAGGGTAGGGGAAGCAACTCCTGTAGTAAACTCGAAGAAGCGTTAATGGAATGCAACTCTTCGACCACACCATTTAATGTTTTGAGGGGGATTGTGCCACATTTATGCCTTTCTCAAAGTCACTGAAAATAACTAACAATGGCATTGTTCTGTATGTGACGCACATACTAAATGTGAAACAAAACAAACGTGGTATTCGTGACAATTCGTTTTGTTTTCACACTAATTCGCACGTTCGTTTCCTTTCAGTTCTGTTTCTTTTATTTTTCCTGGAAAATTCCGCAGAGGCAGAGGTGAGAGTTTCCAGCAAATCGAACCGATAAGAGGACTTAGTTTTAAGCGCAGCTGTAATCATTTCGGGCAACTATATATATATATATATATATATGTATATATATATATATACAGTGGCTGTGTGGTAAGTAGCTTGCTTACCAACCACATGGTTCCGAGTTCAGTTCCACTGCGTGGTACCTTGGGCAAGTGTCTTCTACTATAGCTTCGGGCCGACCAAAGTGTTGTGAGTGGATTTGGTTGACGGAAACTGAAAGAAGCCTGTCGTATATATATCTATGTGCTTGTCTCTCCAGTATCGCTTGACAACCGATGCTGGTGTGTTTACGTCTCCGTAACTTACAGGTTCAGCAAAAAAGAACGATAGAATAAGTACTGGGCTTATAAAGAATATGCCCTGGTTTCGATTTGTTTAACTGAAGGCGATGCTCCAGCATGGCCGAAGTCAAATGACTGAAACAAATAAAATAATACACACACACAAACATATATTGGCACACGATCAGCTGTAGACAGCGATCCATGTTATTGGTGCTTATTTCATAACCCTAAGAACAATAAAGATATAAAGTCGACCTCGAAGGGATTCGAACTCGGAAATGACAGGGAAAAAACTTGATTTTTTAAAGTATTTGTTATGAGTAGAAGCGAAATGATCGCATTTTTACGATCGTCAACTATTACATCACAGACTGCAGTTCAAACCCACTGTTGGTATTTCGTCGGTTCGGAGCAAATCACGATATCCTATAATACCTTACTTCACATAAGTAGGTACCTCCTTTTAAGGTACCAACTGATTCCCAAGAGATTTACCTTTCACCTGTATCACAAGTAACAGCGGAGTTAAGCATCCCTTCTCAAAGCATCTCCACGTGGTTTAGGAGACATCTAGACATTTAGTTTAGATTTATACTAATTTGATTGTCCAACAACACGTGCTGGTACTTTAAAAAGTATTAGTTTTATAAGAGAAGATAAATTAAATAAAAATATGCGAGGTTCGTGCCTTTGTACAGATGACTAGCAACGTAAGTAAAATAAAATATAAGAATGGAATCCAGACGGTTTTGCCTGTATTCTCGATACCTAAATATAAACTTCTTTGGACAGACTATAAGGAAGTTATACAGGACAGGTATCGACATTTTGTAAAGTTCATTTCGTAAGATTTACTAGCCTAACTGACATATAATCTTACTGTAAATCGAAACTAAGCCGGGAGGTACAGTTCCGCGATAGTGTTTACGAAAGACTAAGTGTAGACAGGAGATAGGAATTTAAAGCAGTTAAATGGAAAAACACTACTCTACGTATCAATATCGTCACTGAACATCAATCGAATCAACATGATCTTACTAATTAGAACTCTTACCTTGTAAAGCGTAATGCATTCCCCCTATACCGCTATATAACTCCAACACGCGAAGTGTGTTGTTACGCATGGCCATTTTAAAAGCAGGGCCGGTGTTACTGGAAAACAGTACCCTCAGTAACTTTTATTCCATTTCTCATTTGGATTTTATTGAATAAGACATGCAAGAGTAAAATAGCTAAGAAAACACCACTGAAAACAACGATGATAATAATTTTTTAAATTAGGCACTAGGCCAGCATTTCTGAAGGAAGCGGGTTTGTCGATAACATTGATTTTAGTAATTGATTGGCTCTTCATTTTATCGATCTCGAAGAGATAAATGATTGAATTTGAACTCAGAACGTTAAGTATCGGAAGAAATACCAGAATGCATTTTATTCGACACTCTAACAGTTCTGTCAATCTACAGTCTTGATAACTTTTTCTCTGCCACAAGGGCTAAAAAAAGAGGGAGAGTAGATAAAAAGAGAAGATGCTATACAAGGGAAGATTTGCCTAAAGTGAATAAAAAAAAAAGAATAACATAAGCAAAAGATAACAAGAGTGTTTCAATAAATAAAAATCCCCCCCCCCAAAATAATAGAAACAAAACAACAAAAACAGCTACGAAGGTCAATCAAAGGAGCTATCTTTCAACAAAACTAAAAAAAAAAAAGTTATCCCTTCAAGTGGGGAGGGAAAATGCCCTTACTCGTTTAACTTCTGCCGACCTGCAAGCACATATTTAAGTAGTTTCGCCTATTCGTGCCCCATTAACCACGCTCACTCACATCTCAATAAGTGTACGGGGTGGTGGTGGTAGTGGTGGGACTTCTCCTTCCGCTCACTCACCCTTCTTGTCAAGCGAAACTTGAAAAAGCTGATGAAAGCTCACAGAGGAAAGTGTCCGTCCTCATTCGTTTCAGTCTCGTTCTCCACATAACCTGTTTCACCATAGCCTCCAGGAAGAGAAAGTACCTGCCTTTCAGAGTCATAGAAGGCGGCGGGCGATCCTCGGCATGGACTTGAACGATAGTCGAATATGACCAACACGCGATGGCAACTATTCGACATACCTCCACAGTCCAGTGATGCCTGGATACTGAACGAGTGCATTTCATTGTTCATTGTTCCGACAAGTCAGACTGAAGGTACTTCGGGATAGACCCGCGATTGTAGAGTTTGTCTCGTTCAGGCAATAACTCCATCTCCTCCCTCAGCACTGCCAGGGCAGGCGTTTCTTGATGTTATTCATAGTTCCCGTCTGTTGACCCAAATAATACCCTAGATAGATACGATCTGGATGTCCCGGTGCAATTGCTCCATGTTCACACTACTATATTTGGTGCGACCAGTCGGTACACGTTAGGCTGTTGGAATTGTTTGGGTTAGTTTGCGAGTTTTTACATCGCACTTTTCTACTTGATAACCCCTCACAATTCTAACGTGCGTCTAAAATGACATTTATGTCTTGCACAGTACTAAAGAGCAAAATGTCCCCCCAAAAAGCTTCGAGACGTCTGGAGAAATCCATCATCCTTGACCGTTTCGGATCATAGCCACTGCTTCAAAGTACTACTTCCGCAGCGGTCCACTTCCCGGACCACCGGCTTACCATTCCGGTTCAGAAAATCGGTCGCACCTTCAGATCTGAAACACTCCGAAACATCTACCATTCGGCATCCTGATCCAAGACCAGTATATCTCGTAGTCATCGAGGATAGCTGCGAGTGATGCAACACGGAAACCTTGTGGTATTATAGTCATGCCCAAAAGTTGGAACATTTAAAAGAAAAAAATTAAAATTGTTATGCCCAAGTACAATTTGATTCAAATATATACAATGTAGAGATATACTTGATAATTTTCAGACCTATATTCCAAATTGGTCAAGTAATAATATATTGCAAAGTAAATATAATTTGGGCATTTAATATAAAAATCCTAATTTTCAAACCTACGTTCAAAACTTTTGCTCACAACTGTATATCCAGTGCTTTTGGATGTTGCTTTCAAGGTAGTCCCAGGTCAGGTACATTTATATTTTATCAGTAATACAGATAAAAAAAAAATGCAGGGGTGGGCGGGGTGAAAAAGATTACATAACTTAAACATGTGGAAAGACAGGTGATCCGGTTTTCCCAGCAGTTGACTCGCGTTCCTCGAAAAGCTTGTCCAAAAGTCTTTTGTCAGCTCTGTTCTGGAAGCTCCCCATTACTTTTCATTTAAAGATATTTCTTTAGAAAACATTTCTAATAATTGTTTGTGGATGATTTTCATTTCTTTTACGAGGTGACAAGCTGTGGACAAGCATCTCGAACTTTTGTCTCTTTCTAGTTATTATATCTCTGTTGTACGAGGGGGTGCCGAAAAGTTTCTGGCTTTAAGGGTTTCGCGAAAGGCTTGGCTGGAGGCCCAATATCCCGAAATCTTTTACAGGGCTTAGAAGTACTGAAGGACCATTGCAATAAATGTGTGAATCTGAGAGGGGAATATGTTGAATAAAATCATGATTAACTGATACTTCTGCATTTGCTTTTACCCAAAGCCAGGAAATTTTCAGTACACTCGTATTTATTTATATCGGGGAAAATGATGAAGGATAGTTATGGCGTGATTAACTTTTGGACGTGTTGTTGGAATTTACTCTTTTTTCTTCGTCTTTTACTAGTTTCAGCTCGTGAGATGTGGCCATGCTGGGGCACCGCCGTTGTTGTTTCATTTTCTTCGGTTGTCGATGCTTTCGAAAGTTTTCCTGTTGTTGATGAAAGGAAAAAACCGACCTCGTCGGGATTTGAACTAAGAGCACAAAAACTCGGAATAAATCTGCCGCTCCGACGACTCTGCCATTTTGCTGCTCAAGGCCAGCAATTTTGGGGGAGGGGGTAAGTCAATTACATCGACTCCAGTGCTCAACTGGTACTTATCTTATAGATCCCGAATGGATGAAAGGCAAAGTCGACTTCGGTGGAATTTGAATTCAGAACGTAAAGACGGATGACGTTGTAATACTGGTGGTGTTGCTGTGCTGGATCTGGTGGTGTGACTACGTGGATGGTTGAAAAATGCTCCTCCATTAATCCTTTGAGCTTTTCAGGTTTCTGCTTAGGGTGACCCTCGTTAAATTTTATGTTTCTTTTTTACGATGGACTTCTGTAGCATGCTTTTTCACGTGTATCTGAGATTGATTTCTGAAGCAAATGATAGGGAAGAGGTATTCGCACGTATGTGCATTGCGGAGAATGGAGCAAAGTAACACATTGTGTTACTGAGTCGTTGTGTTGTTGTCGGTAGTTTTACGGCTGCTGTGATTGGAATTTTTGTTGCTGCTGCTGTTTTTGATACTGTTAATTTTGTTACTGCTATTGTTGCTGCTTTGTTATTACAGCTGCAGTTACTGGTACTGCTGCTGTCATTGCACATTGCTGCTGCTGTTGTTTGTGTTTGTGGTATCAGCAGCAGTAGGAGTTTTCTTTCTTTATACCATCCATAGTACACAGAAATGGAGGCGCAATGGTTGGGGCAGCGGATCCGCGGTCATAGGATCGCGGATTCGATTCCCAGACTGGGCGTTGTGAGTGTTTATTGAGCGAAAACACTTAAAGCTCCACGAGGTTCCGGCAGGGGATGGTGGCGAACCCTGTTGTACGCTTTCACCACAACTTTCTCTCACTCTTACTTCCTGTTTCTGTTGTGCCTGTAATTCAAAGGGTCAGCCTTGTCACACTGTGTCACGCCGAATATCCCCGAGAACTACGTTAAGGGTACACGTGTCTGTGGAGTGCTCAGCCACTTGCACGTTAATTTCACGAGCAGGCTGTTCCGTTGATCGGATCAACTGGAACCCTCGACGTCGTAAGCGACGGAGTGCCAACACACAGTACACAGAAGACCGTCAGTTGGTTTGCAGCTTTACAGATGTGGCAACTTGGTCTTCTTCCTTCTATCACCACAGAATTTCAACTCTTTGAAATCTCGCTGTTCATGTTTTTTCCTGCAGCTGTTGACTTGCTGTAGTTTAAACAGAACATTAACGGTGTCACCTTCGCCGGTCCTGGAGGACCTGCAAAGGTCTTGAGCACTGTCTTTTACTCCAGACTCAGCAAAACAGAAAAGAAAAAAAGTCAGTCTAATCAGAGATGATTTTGAACCTCTCCTGGTCCGTTTGGATCAAGAGCTTCATATTTATTCCTAATCAGTGATCACTACACATCTAGTAGTGTGGACTTCTCTTCAATGTCGATCAAGACGAAGCCGACGTGTGGAAAAAGTAAACGTTGGTGAATGTGCCTCTCACCAGGAATAAGAATCTGTAGGTTACTGGCAGTCATCTTCATAACATGTAGATTAAATTTCTCATTGAAAAGGAGGAGTTGTGGAATGCTTTTACGCCTCGTTTTCAAAAAGGAACGTGAAATCGGTCGTTCCATGATAGCTATTACAAGTAATGAAAGCATATTTTTTTGTTTCATATGAATTTCAGTGGTTGTTTTACTCGATATCTTGTTGCTGTTTTTGTTGTTTGATGTGTTGCTGAAATTGAGGAGAACCGGAAATTAAGATTATAACTCGAATTAGAATTCAATAAAATTATTTTGGTGATATTTTTACAATTTTTTAAAACTGAATTTCAATTTACCCTAACCTTAATTCATAAAAAAAGAACATATGTATCTGTCTGTCTGTCTGCCTACCTACCTACCTACCTATCTATCTATCTATCTATCTATCTATCTATCTATCTATAACAACGCACGCACACACTCACACACACATATTCACATATGTATTTGTATGTAAATGTACGTATATATCTATGTGTGTACGTCTTTGTACTTGTGTTTGTCCCCATCACCACTGCTTGACAACCGATGCTGGTTTGTGGATGTTCTCGTAACTTAGCAATTCGGTAAAACGAAAACGATAGAATTAATATCAGGCTTAGAAAAAAAAAAACCGCTGGGGTCGATTTGTTCGAATAAACTCTTCTCTTCAAGACGGTGACCCATCATGGCCGAAGTCTAAGGACTAAAACAAGTAAATGATGAAGGATGAAAGATATATCCAATGTCTGTGCGATAGGGGCTCAAATAGTACCTCAGCCACAGAGCCCGAAGATCCAAGAAGGTGTGTGTGTTGAAGAATACCCTAGAACAATAACAAGCTGAAAAGAAAATTCTTGAATTGAAATTTCAGTAATTGTGTTGCATTTTTTTTCTTTTATTGGTTTTATTGTTTTTTCAGTCACCGAATTGCGACCAAGCTGGGGCAACACTTTCAAAGGTTTTAGTTTGTTATATCAATCGCAGCACTTAGTCTAGTCTGGTACTCATTTAACTAGTCCCTGGATACCAAATGGGTAAGTTTACCTTGAGATACACGCTTTTAGATAGTACCCCAATGTAGAGCAACTTACACACGCACACGCACGCACGCACACATGCACACACGCACACATGCACGCACGCACGCACGCACGCACGCACGCACACACACACGCACGCACGCACGCACGCACACACACACACACACACACACATACACACACACACACACACACACACAGAG
>NC_068987.1:54274529-54276184 GCF_001194135.2 Octopus bimaculoides | reverse complement strand
CACACACACACACATACACACACACACACACACACACACAGAGTTTCTGCTTACTGTATTTTGCTCATCAGATATTGACCAATCCAAGGCTATCAAAGAAATACTTACTCAAGTTACCTTATAGTATGACTGAACCTAAAACCCAATGGTTCAGAAGCGATTTGTTTTTATTAATCATACAGCCATGCTTTGTTTCAAATAGTGTGTAAAATTTCTTCATAATACTCTGCTAGATTCCTCGTGACGAACGTCTGAAATGTTGTGCCGACAGCGTGTGAAACTTCGGCGTTGAAGCAGCGCAAATAAAACGCCCGAACATTTTTCTTGCTTTTGATGTTTAAATTACTGATATAACACGGCATATTTTGGTTCGTTCTGGCGACCGTTGTGTTCAAAACGTACACTTGTACCGAAAAAATTAACCAGAACTATAAGTGCACAAAGAATGTCGTCTTCGGAAAAGACTCATTTCTCAATGTGCAAAGAACCTCCACTACAGACAAGTTCATCAAATACAGACTTGTCTAGTTTTGCTGCCTCTTTTGTTGAACATATTTTAGATAAAATTGTGTTAAAATCTACGAACATCCAGTCTTCTTCTGAATTACAATTAAATACGATCGATCAATCGAGTGAAGATTCTCTTGATGATAAAATTTGTCAGGTAAGTGATGAGAACTCTTCAGACGCTGAGACTGAAAACAGCTACGAAGAAATGGATAGATGTTTAAAGTATGATTTCCCTTATGTCCTAAACTCTGGCAATCACCGACATGAGTCCATGTTTAGGTCAGCTTCTTTTCAAAGTGCAGCAATATTAGACGAAGACATTTCAACATACAATCCAATACAGAACCATAAATTTTCTTTTGAAAGTAGCCAAAAAGAATGTACTTCAGAGAATTCTGATAAATCTTCTACACAAGTTAGTCATCAACTACATCAAAACCCGTTCATATTGCTGGGTGGCCATCTAAAGCGGAAACAGATTAGTGTGGCTCCGTCTTTCTTGCGGTCTCACTCAGAATCTTCATATCTTCACGAAGTTTTCTATCGGAGACCTAATTCCTTACTCAAATCCGATTATATAGACAGTTATACATTTGAGAAAGATCGCAATAAATTCCTGTTGGAAGTCGAAAATCTGTGCCGCAAGAAAGAGACAGACGTACATCATCGGATTATGACGGAAATCGTGGAAGCATCTTTATCATCGGACGTTCCAGATTCCAACGAGCAGAATCCAGTAGACAACCCTAAAGAAGGACAGAACAAAATCGAAAGAATTTCTACTTTTCTCTGCAAGGAATTGAAGGAACATTATAGAATGATGAAATGTACTGCTGGTTCGTTATCGGAATTTTTCGATGGCTTCATCATCATTGTCACCACCACCATCATCGTCATCATCATCATCGTCATCGTCATCGTCGTCGTCGTCGTCGTCGTCGTCATCGTCATCGTGGCCGTCGTCGTCGTTGTCGTCGTGGCCGTCGTCGTCGTCATCATCATCATCGTCATCATTGTCGTCGTATCATCACCGTCGTCATCCGTGTCGTCGCTGTCGTCGTTATCGTCGTCGCTGTCACTATCGTCTTCGTTGTCATCATCGTCATTGTCAACCTCAATATCAATACTACCACCACCACCACCAC
>NC_068987.1:54267751-54272217 GCF_001194135.2 Octopus bimaculoides | reverse complement strand
AGGGGGGGGGACAAACAGACACACAAACATATACACACACATACATATATCTATCTATCTATCTATCTATCTATCTATCTATCTATCTATATATATATATATATATACGACGGGCTTCTTTCAGTTTTCCGTCTACTAAATCCACTCACAAGGCTTTGGTCGGCCAGAGACTATAGTAGAAGACACTTGCCCAAGGTGCCACGCAGTGGGACTGAACCCGGAACCATGTGGTTGGTAAGCAAGCTACTTACCATATAACCACTCCTGCGCCTATACATCAATATTTTATTTAGAAACGCACTTATCTCACCCTTTCTATTGCTTCTGTCCTTAAATCCCTTGAGGAGACAATGTCCTCATCGTGTTTAGCTCTCTAACCATTCCGATGATGTATGCTTTGCAGGAGTGTCTAATTGAAAAAGAACGTGAATGGTCGAAGCTAAAAAACAGGCTGTATTCTGAGATTTCTAAATTAAGGAAAGACATGGTTTCGTCCATCAATAAGCAAATGCATGGTAAGTCGTTAATTAACATTTATATTTTGTTGTATGATATGAGTTGTGTGTTAGCAATTAAGTTACATATAATTGTATAAAATTGGATGACGGTGTGTGTGTGCACCACATTTGTTCATCCAGTTGGTTTGGTCAAATGATGTTGGCACCATTCTCATTGTCAAGTAGTAAAAGTATCACCATCGTTATCATCATGCATCACATCAGCGTTCTCATCACCTGCAGCAACAGCATCGGCAGCGTCAGCTGCATCAGCATCAGCATCAGCATCATCATCATCATCAGCAGCAACTACTGCCACCATTGCCATCATCATCATCATCATCATCATCATCATCATCATCATCACCATCATCATCATCATCATCATCATCACCATCACCATCATCATCACCATCATCATCATCACCATCACCATCATCATCATCATCATCATCATCATCATCATCATCATCATCATCATCACCATTTCCTTCATCGACCTCTCTGTTGCCTTCGTCGATGCTGAGCTAAGGTTCAACTGAATTTACGGTACTGGAAAAAAAAAAAAAAAAAAAAAAAAAAAAAAAAGATACCAAAACCGACCACCCGAGTATCCCATCCCCCCTCTCAATACTCCTGCAGATACTCAGAGTACGTACAAGTGATACATCAATATTCTATTTAGAAGCGCACTTGTCTCACCCTCTCTCTTGCTTCTGTCCTCAAATCCTCCCTGGAGACAATGGCCTCGTCTTGTTTAGTACTCTAACCATTCTGATGAGTATTACTTCTTTAGTATCCATCTATTCTAATGACTGTAACATTTTATCGTTATCACCTCCGCCTGAGCGAAGGCAGTGACATTGTTTTCCGTCGTGTTTGTTTGTTTGTTTATCCGTGGGCAAGATATCTCAAGAAACACTGGATAGATTCAGATGAAATTTCCAGTGATGCTTCACCTCGTGACGGGCACGAACTGATTAGATTTTGGGATCTATCCGGTATTGGACAAAGATTCTGGATTATTATTATTATTATTATTTTACTTAAATTTTGAGAGCGGTCGGGTTCATTTTTAGTACAGACTGTCCTCATTTAACGACCTACCTATTTAACGACCTACCTATTTACCGACCTACCTATTTAACGACCTACCTATTTAACGACCTACCTATTTAATGACCACTCGGAGTTACGACGAACTTTACGAGCCGTCATTATATATTTTACAAAATAGAACTTGAGGCGATGGATCCAAATTTTGAGCGATTTTCCAAGGTGGAAAAGCAGACAACTGAACTTTTCCGATGTTATCGAGAAATTTATGACGAAAAAAAGATAACAAAGCAAACAACACTGACGGGATTTTTCATGCATTTTGATGTCAAGAATGAGTTGCTTTTGTAATCTTTATCCAAAGTAAAACAAAGTTATTATGTTTGAGTTTCCTTTAAACCTTTTCACCTTTTCTATATAATCCTGAGAAAAGTTTATTAGGCATTTTATGTACTGGGCCTGGAATCACAAACATACTTACGATGTCTGAGCTACAATAATACAGCATCCATATCCTAACTTTTAAGGTTTTCCTTGTGATAATCTTACTGTTACTTATTCATTTTTCAACAATTTATGTTTGTGATTCTTGGCCCTTTACTGCATATACTTTATACAGTACGGTATTCTGTTTTTATATGTACGTACAGTACAGTATGCTTATAAAAAAAAAATACGTACCCTATGAATATTAGTTTAACGACGGGTCTGTTGGAACGTAACTCGATCGTTAAATGAGGACAGTCTGTATATTCGTTTGTGAGAGCAGTCGAGTTTATTTCAGATATTCTCATTTTAAAAATCATCTCCAGTTAATCGTTGAGAGGATGTTGGTGTTGCCTTGGCGGAGGTTTGCGGTCCCTGGGAGCTCTTGTTGTTATTGTTTAAACGTTATGTTGGTTGAACAGAGGCCCGTGATCCATAAATGACCTGGAACGCCGTCGGTTACGACGACAAGTGTTCCAGTTGATTCGATCAATGGAAAAACCAGCTCGTGAACTCAACGTGTAAGTGACTGAGCACCCCACGGACACGCGTGCTCCTAACGCTGTTCTCAGGGAGATTCAGCATGTCACAGAATGTGACAAGATTGACCCTTTGAATTACTGGTACAGCTCGTTTTTGCCAGCTGAATGGACTGGAGCAACGTGAAATAAAGGCTCTTTCTCATAAACTGTCTTAAGATCGTGAGCTGAACATCCTAACCCCTAAGCCTTCACTATGATCCATATATACAGGGCAACAAATTACCATGCGCCACTTAGTCAACAGAGGACTCACTGTGCAATCCGACAGAAGCGCAATGTCATATTCTGGAGGTGTTGCATTTTTAGTTTTCCATTATGCAGTCTCTTTTTGTATGCAGTAAGTTGAAAAGCTTCGATCAACTGAGAATATCAGAACAATTAGTATACAAAATCTACCTCTTTTTGATTCACCCCCAAAACAAGCGAGGGAAATGACTCTGATATGATGAGTTGATCGAACATTTGGTATTGATAATACAGATTGCAATAAAGCCAATTGGTGAAAAGCAAACGTGTTTCAGTTTTACTAGACCTCATCAGTGAAACATATTCTGATCATTTGGCAAGGCTAAGAGTAATCCACACGCACACACGCACGCACACACGCGCACACACACACACACACACACACACACACACACACACACACACACACACACACACACACACACACACACACACACACACATTCACAATTTTAACAAGCCTTTTCGCAGAATTTTTCCTTCTGAAATTATTGTCAACCATTTATCAAAATTGTAAACATCTTGATAATTTCTTCTGACATAATTTATATATGCTTTTCTTTCTATTGTTTTTGTTTCTTCTCCCCCTATTTTTTTTTAGCGGGCAGAGAAGGAATGGTGACAGTACCATCAAAAAGGTTGCATTTTCTTATAGATAAATTCTATAACGAAGAAAAGATGTTTTCGGTTGTTATGGAAAAGGAACAGAAAGTAAGTAATCGACCGATTTTGTGGCAATGCATATTCGTAAAATATAACACTCGAATATGAACAATTTTTTAAAACTATGTACATAATCCGGTATTCATGGATGTCTAACTTGAAACAAATGTAATTGTTAATACTACTGATGAATTTGGTCATCGTGTGAAGGATTTGGATTTAAAGGACTACCATTCTCTAATTCTTGCCTTATCAATCATACGTATATTTTATGCATCGTGTAATGAGAGTTGAGTAATTACAAATTGCTAATAATAGATATAAATTCTACATCATGCATTGAGTGCTCTATATTTTTCTTTTTGCATACAGAAACTTATGAGTGTGTGTGTTTGTGTGTGTATACATACATACTTACATACATACATACATATATGTACGCACATGCATAAACTCACACACACACAAGCACGCGCGCGTGCTTTATTCATCTTTTACGGCTTTTTTCTGTTTTCTCTCATTTTGCTTCATTGTCCTCTCTGTTATATATACGTTTATGTATGTATATGTATGTATGTATGCATGTATTATGTATTATGTATGTATGTATGTATGTATGTATGTATGTATGTATGTATGTATGTATGAACTGAAGTAGAATTAAGGGAAATTAAAATCGTCATTTTGAATTTTTAAAGAGATTCAAAGTCAAGCTCAAGGGCTCGTAGAGCCGACACCGTTTGATGATCGGTGCGCATTCAAAGCCAGTGAACAACAATGACGATACCAGTTTGACTTTGAATCTCTTTAACAATTCATAATAAGGAATTTAATTCCTCATAATTCTACCTCAGTTCATCTAATTGTATTTCTTTATCGCTACTTTTCATAAGAAAGCCACACACACACACACACACACACACACACACACACACGCACACACACACACACACACACACACACACACACACACACAC
>NC_068987.1:54264547-54265785 GCF_001194135.2 Octopus bimaculoides | reverse complement strand
ATATATATATATGTATATATATATATTGTGTGTGTGTGTGTGTGTGTTTGTGTTTCTTTGGTAAAAAAAGGAAGAAAAATCTATCTATCTATCTATCTATCTATCTATCTATCTATCTATTTATCTTCTGTTTTCTTTACAGATCAACGAACTAAAACTGCTTCTTTACCAACAGCAGATGACGAACCGAGAACTGCAAGAAAAACTGTTACAGTCGTATTACAATCCTCACGCCTATGATACCGTATCACAGAGCACTGTAAGACAATTATCAAATAATTATTCAAGTTTGTGAGCCATTGACGAATGAAGTAATCAAATAACCCATGTACTTACTGCAGTAATATATATGTAATTGAATCCGTACACACATACATATTTATACACACATATATATATGCGTAGATGCATACATATAACATAACCAACAATCAGTGAGAAGAAAATAGTTATTTTTTTGTATAATGGCGTTTGTATAACCCATTAGATGCTCATATACTTAAAAAGTAAAAAGAAACATTCAGTTATTTATAAACACTTCTTTAACAGTAAACCACTTACCTGGTTTATGTGTGCTTCATACACATTACACTGAAAATAAGCAAACATCACTTGTTTTCGTCTGTGAATTGAGGAAAATATTCCATGATCTGTGCTTGACAATTGACTACATGAGTGTGAGACACATTTTCTAACGGTTTTCCCGACCAAATTTCGATGTATCGCTGGCCGTATATATATTTCGATGTTTGCGAATAGTTTTGGTTAAATATTATATATGATTAATATATATATAATCTGTTAAGTAAAGTTAGTAATTGACTTGCATAAAAATAGAGATTATTGTTTGTCTTTGTCTCAGCCATACTGTTATTGATAATGAAATTTTAATGACGGATCTTCTTCCTTAGTTTCAAAACCAAATCCCAATTTATAAAATGAATTTAAACACACACGCACACACACACACACGCACACGCACACGCACACACACATACACACACACACACATGCATACACATACAAAAACAAGCATGCTCACAAGAAGAGGGAAAGAGGGAGAGAGGGAGGGAAGAAATAGAGAAAGGGAGAGGCAGATAGAGGGGGGCTGTTTACGAGTGCAATATTATTCAGATTCAATATCATCACATTGGGCGTAGCTAATTTTTACTAATAACACTGTTAAGAGTTGGGACTAGGTTTCTGTTCTTAGTTAACTTACTCTCTTCCCCTAACAT
>NC_068987.1:54263335-54264073 GCF_001194135.2 Octopus bimaculoides | reverse complement strand
ATATATATATATATATATATATATATATATATATATATATATATACATGCATAAACACAAACACACACCGATACACACACCGATACACACACACACATATACAGGGGTTATACATAACGCTTTGATAGTAAAGTAATCGGAAGGGCGTTTATAGCATGATTTGCAAGATATGGCAATCGTCCAGGCTCAAATAACATGGCTACTCAGTAAGGAAACACAAGAAAAATAACAATAACGAGAAAAAAAAAGAGAAACGTTAACAGGCGCATGAGTAGCTGTGTGGTAAGTAGAAACTGAGGCCTCGACCTATGAGGAGGAGGAATTTGTGGCCCTCTTCCACAAGGGAGGGTCTGTTGAGAATTTTGTAAAAAGGTTTGCCAGGAAGGGTCGGACGAGAGGGATCCTCACCTGTACCAAGGACCCTAGCTGGCCTCCGCAGCTGACTGCGGAGGTCGTGTGGGAGACAGACTTGTGCATGGTGATGAATTCCTTCCCTAAAGACACTTTCCGATTTTTGCTAAAGTTGCCCGATGAAGAACCAGCGAGGTGCTTAAGTGAAGCACGGAGTCTGGTCGGGCGGTAAAATGTAAGAGGACGAGTGCCTCATATTGAAAGGGCTTGTGGTCCATGAAAAGAAAAGTGGAAGAGGCAAGTGCCTCATTTCAAAGACAGTTGAAATTGAAACTGTAAAGTAAGAGGTTTATAGCCTCAAATTGTAAATTTATGTGTAAATTTATA
>NC_068987.1:54259442-54262169 GCF_001194135.2 Octopus bimaculoides | reverse complement strand
TGTGTGTGTGTGTGTGTGTGTGTGTGTGTCTGTGTTTGTCCCACCAACGTCGCTTGACAACCGATGTTGGTGTGTTTACGTCCCCGTGACTTAGCGGTTCGGCAAAAAAGAACGATAGAATAAGTACTAGGCTTACAAAAGTCCTGCGGTCGATTTGCTCGACTAAAGGCGGTGCTTCAGCATGGCCACAGTCAAATGACTGAAACAAGTAAAAGTGTAAAAGAGTAAATGTTCCAAAGGAACTGATACTTCCATTAGTGAAATCTAGGTTATGTCCCTTTAATCATTAAATGAAGAATATTATTGTGTTTAATGCGTTTTAACTAAAACAAAAATGCTAAGTGGAGGTAGTCGAACGGAGGAAGGGCGAAAGTGTGCTAACCTGTGTATCTAACTGTGTGAGGGATGAACGAGGTATATGGATGAAACTTGTCGAGATGCTTACGTCTTATAGAGAATTTTGACCTCGGGTTTTGAAGGTAAGCCCCGTTTTTCAATCTAATAAGGGTATGTGCTTTTAGTCTATACAGAATACACTCTTTTGACCCGTTGATGTGTGGCCTAGACCTTCCTTGGATGCTTCACTTAATGGTGTGTAATATACAGCTGTCCTTCAGCTTCCAGATATGGCTTGCTAGCTTTGTGTTTTTCAAGTCACTTTCGCATAGTCCAATACTTTTTCTTTCGGATATTTTAAATGGCAGATCGGAGGTGAACTCCACTGAGCTAACCATGCATGCTTGGTCTAATGAGCATGTATGTGAAATCCTACAGTTTCAATCTGGAGTGAACGTCTTCATTGATTTACGTAAAATGATGTTTTTCATATTACGGCTGCTGTTGTAGGAAATTTGCATGGAACATCTATTAAAGATTTTTTATATCTATGGCTATCAAGAAAAGGCTTATGCATGAGGTCTAGGAATAATTTTTTACCTATATTTGTCCTAAGTCAAGAAGAAACTGGAATTACACCATATAACTTATATGAATGCTTATGGTGCTACGGAGTGGTATCGAACCCTTGACTTCAGGTTCTCTGAGTTTGTCTCAGGGGAATGATTTGTTGTCCTGATGAGAATGTTTCACCAATGTCTTGTGTTGAAATGTGTAAATGAATTGAGGGTCAGCTATATTTTTTATATTTTTATATTTTCGCCAGTGCAGTCTGCAGTATTGTATACTGATGTTAATGTATACCAATGTATCGGACATTGTTGGTGTTGTATACTGTTTTAACTATACTTTACCGCGTATGAACGCATAATTTGTTGAAATTTGAGGCAACCACGCATTAAAACGTAACTTGTAGAAGTTTGAAGCAAACGTATTATCTTACACAAAACTGCGCCACTATCGAAATTTTTGACCATATTTTGAAGATACAAAAGCTTCAATATACTTTTGTATATTGTGATATTATATATCGGGTTGCTATCGATTGCTGTAGCATTACGAAGCACAACCTTTGAAATATGTTGTGATATTTGAAATATGAGGTGATGTTGTGTACAAAAGAGGTTATCAATTCTCACAAAATTAACATCATGCTGTAGTTAAAATTAAAATACCCACGTATAATATTTGTTGGCATGTAGAGTATTTCTCCTCCAGCTTTTCTGTAAAGGCAGGCCGTCTAGTATTATTTTTAAACCAGACACATGAAAACTAAAAATATTAAAAATGCCAAAGTATATTTATAGTGTGTTGCCGTAAAATTAAAATTGCGGGATGTAGCTTAAGTTTTAGTCAGTACAGCGCAGGTATCAATGACGCGCATTGGAAGAGCAACGGCAACACTTTCCGGTTCGTTTGTCAGCGTTAGGGCCGCGATTAATTCAACATAGAATCTGCATATATATATTTCAAGGGTGTAAGTATATTTCAGAGTACCAAATAAAAAATAAAAAAATACACACGCATGCAAAAACACACAAAAAACATTTATATACACGTGCATACATCATTCATATATACACATGCATATATACATATATGTGCGTGTATGTTCGTGCGTGTGCATGCGTCTGCATGCGTCTGCGCGTTTATGTATGTATGCATGCATGTATATTATATCTACATGTTTACATGCAATAAATACACATGACCTATATGTATATGTATGTATACGCACACAACCGGGCACGCACACACGCACACACACACACACACACACACACACACACACACACACACACACACACACACAACGTAATGTTTGTTGCCACTTCAACGTGGCTGTTCCATACGGAACTGTGGTACTACATTTTAGGGAGTGGTTCACTCCCTTACTCGCAATATATCAGACATAAGTTGTGTGTCGTGAACCAGCTGGAAAGGATGTTTTCCTGGGGTTAAAATGTTGTAACACAGTTCCGTATGGAACAGCCATACTGAAGTGGCAACAGACATTACGTGTTAGTATCGTTACTACTTGTATCTCTTTTAGAGATTTTAAAACTATCTACTTTGCTTACATACATACATACATACATACATACATACACGTTTACCAGTTTGCTCACAGTTAGGTATTCAAAATAGGTCGAAACATATGTAGGTCTATTTGAGACTATTTATATATAAATGTGAATTAAAGGTCGTGCTGATGCTACTTCGTCATGATCCTTTCGTTAAAGATTTTTTCACTTCCCGAGCATTAAACTAATACATCTGTTTGTTGTCTACACCAATAGTCTTCATCTTTTGTTTTTTTTTGTGACCTCC
>NC_068987.1:54256910-54259362 GCF_001194135.2 Octopus bimaculoides | reverse complement strand
ATATATATATATATATATATATATACATATATATGATTATAAATATATAGGGATCAGCATGAGTTGCTTCACCAACATACTGTATGTTGGTGAAGCAACTCATGCTGATCCCTATATATTTATCTCTTTCGCTTCTGAGGTCACATCCTCAATATTCCGTTTGGCTTTAAGTGCAAGAGAGCTGAGAGGATATCTATGTTTGCTCGCAATAACATTGGCAACTAAAACAATTTCCAACTCACATGCGTATATCATCATTTTCACGCCCACTTTTCCATACATGCAAAGTTTGGATGGGTTTCGGACGGGTTTTGAACAAGTTTGTTTCAATAGTGACCCGTTGCTTATCACGTTCCTTTGTCATCTCATTTATAACGTTCAGCATCTTAAATTCAGAGTGTCTCAGAAAGATTTACCCATTGATATTTCTCAATTATTCGAAATAAACTTAAGGTAGGATAATGAAATATGGCACACACGTTCTAATGTAAATTGCCAATCAATTGCAGTAATTACATTTCAAAATGACTGCCTTTCGCTTTGATCATAACCTCCAAACGAGTGATCACTGAGTTGCATCATCACCGTACCACCTTTTCATCCAACTTGGACCCATGAAAACAGAAGGGCTTTCTTCAGATCTGACACATTTGAATAGGAGTGAGCAGAAACATTACTCTCCAAGATGGACCAGGTAGCAAAGTCCATGGGACTGATGTCTAGACTTGAGAGAGGCCATATCGTCTTGTCTCTAAAACCGCTGAAATGCTCTTTGCACCATCTCAGTGTCAAATTGGATGTGTGGGCCGGAGCCCCGTCTTGAGTGAAGCTATAACTGTCACCAAAGGTTTCTGTGACCCAAGGTAATACTTTCTCATCCAACATTTCCACATAAACTTCACTGTTGACCTTGACACTAGCATCGATGAAGATCAAGGGAGACTTGGACCTATCAGATGCAACTTCAGCCAACATTATGAGTGAAACTGGCTTATGACGGCATAAATGACTCCTGTTACCTTCGGCCAAGTCTCCTGTGTTACGTGCATAAAGCCAGCTATTCTGCCTGTTGGTAACTGCCTTCACAGTGAATATCTTCTCGTCCGACCTAATCAGCAATTTTTTAGCGGCGCGCTTCATCTCAGCTAACATAGTTTTACCCGTGTCAAGCCGTTTCTTCTTGGAAGCTGCTGAAATAAACAGCCACGATTGTTTCTCGTATGCAGTTAGTTTTAAATCATTGACAATTTTGAAATATCAAGAGCTTTTGCAGTTGTTCTTGCACTCCTGCGGAGATTTCAGTTCATTTGCTTCTTCACAGCTTCAACAGTTTGTTTGGTACGAATGAACAATTTCCTATCAGGAATTGACTTGGTAGTGGTAGCAGCGAACTCCAAACATTGTTTCCAGGTATTGAACACTTTTACGGAACACAGTGAACTGTTTTGTTATGTCTTTGTTGCTCGCTCCAGTTATTTTCAAAGCGACTATCTGGTCATATTTTGCTTTCGACGTCATGTTTGTTTAAAAATCTGTTATAGATGAATGAAACAATAGATGCATTAACAAAAGACATATGCAAATCTTTATGTAAAATATAGATAATATTACCTCAACCGGTATTCTTTAGGAAGACTTTTAGACATGGGTAAATCTTTCTGGGACATCTTGTAAGTTTTCATTACTTCGGCCATGTCTTCCTTTAACTTTCTCTTCCAGTGATTCCATTCATATAGATCTTCTGGCACCTCTGATTGGCAGACATATTTTCTTTCCGATGGCGAAGACTTATTAGTTTGCTTTCGTTCATATATTCGTAAGTTGCTCACAAGATGAGCCTTAGATAGACAATCTCTGTTACAAGTTGAACATTTAAAGGGATTATTCATTCATACAGAGTTCGGCAAAAATATACTTCTCACATTAGTTACATGAAGACATCCAATCCAATGGGAGTGTAAAATGTGGGCGGTTTTTACCGCACTCTGTACACCCCACCCATACATATATGTATGTACACACACACACACACACACACACACACACACACACACACATATATATATATATGCACACACACACACACACGCACGCACGCACACACACACACACGCACATACACACACGCACACACACATAAAATAGATGTCTTATAAAACTATTCCGTACATACAATAACAGCCATACCAACAATCCAACATATCTCCAGCATCAGCTGTCCCACGGGTATCACTATGGTTTCGACACCTGGACAGTACCATTCTTTTATTCTTTTATACGTTTCATCCCTAAGGTTGTAGCCATGCTGGAGCACCGCCGGTGTAATCACCTTTTCAATGGCCAACCTTGTGTGATTGACTTTTGGTGAAGGGGAGTACCTCTCTCTGTCTTTCACACACACGCACACGCACACGCACACACGCACGCACACACACACACGCACGCACACACA
>NC_068987.1:54251320-54256791 GCF_001194135.2 Octopus bimaculoides | reverse complement strand
ATAATTTATTAGTTTTTTTTTGCATATTCTTAGTTTATGTATGTGTATGCAAATATAGTATTGGTACATCCCATTTATGTTCATTAGAAATTGAATAAATAAAGAATTTTGACATGTACGAATATTTATCGCCCCCCCACTGTATATCTCACACACACATTTAAGCACATGCATGTGTTTGTGTGTGTATGTTTACGTGCGTGTGCATGTGTTCGTTTCTCTCACCTAATCTCACATAACTTTCCTCTTTTATAATATTTCAAAATAGATGAGAGAAAACTTTATCCGGGGCATGAATCGTGCTACACTATCTGACTATCTTGACATTAATGCTGGCTGTACTGTACCGTACATTTCTCAGCATCCGGACGAAAGCTTCCTAGATGGCTTTAACATCGGAGGTAAGTAAATTTTGTATGAAACGCAACTTCGTGAATCGAGGTGAAAGTGTTTGAACCTATCTCGGTTGTATCTTTGAATGTCTGCACTAAACATTTATCTATATATTGCTTAATGTTCACCCAGCTATAGGGGATATTGTATGCTATTTATAAGATATTATAGCTTCACTCACATAACAGCCAATTCATGTTACCAGATGGTTTCATACTGAAGAACCTGTCGAGTATGGAAAGGTAAGTTAATAATCATCGGACATAACTGCCCGGAAGAGTGTAGCTTGTTCTCTACTACTGAGAACTTGAAACCAAGTCTAGAGAACTGAATTCATAGAGGAAAAAATAATTCAGTAAAAATTAAAAAAAAAAAAGAACATAGCTGGTCTTTAAGCCAATCAAAGTTGTCTCTTAGATTAGTTCCATTTAATCATTGTCCTGCTTGTTAGCACTCAAGTGGCAAATGTTTATTCCAAATTTTGTGCATGTGATTGTGGAGTAAAAAGAAGGTAAAAGTGAGGAGAGGATGAGGGGAAAGAGAAAGAAATAATGATGGTGGAGGGAGAGAGAGAGAGAGAGAGAGGGGGGCATGGGAGGGTTTTTTTGAAGGACATGCGTGGTTGTGTATTTGTATGACTGTGGGGGTGGGGGGGGAAAATAAATTTCTTATTTATGTTAGGGACTATTTAAGCAGGAAGAGTAAACATTTATTGTTAGGGTGGAAACAGCCACTCCGCTAAAACACATTTTCGGTCTCGAGGACAATGAAAAACATCTCATTTTTAGAGTTAAGGTAAGCTACTGGCCGAATGGCTAAACAGAGTCTGCACTACCTATTGTTATTGAAGTAAGATCCCCCATTCCTTATATTGTATTGCATTTTCTTTCAGTAGTTAGATTTATTTTGTCAATGTGATGACGTTTCGTCTCTGGATTTCAAAGGACTTGTGGTTGCTGAGTCTGGACTTGAGAGAGCCTCCCGTTGCAACCATACATCTCCGTACATACACCGCCCCACCAGGTTCCTTCGGTACAATCTCTACCTTATACTCGATGACCTCTGTATTAAACTTATTATAACTGACCGTTTAGTGGGCATGTGGTGTTACATCTGCATGGGTTTGGTTCGGTGCAAAATTTTGGCTAAAGTGTTGCCAAAGAGATTGACGCTTGCCGTCGAGGTGTAATTAGTGATTCCCAAACATGCGCCAGATCTATCCACAACCTCCGCCTCATGCAGTACATCATTAAAAAGGTGGGCAGGAAATCTGGCACGAGTGGGTTCCTGAAATATTTAGATCTGTCTAAAACCTTCGATAGAGTAGACTAATAATACTTGGTGATTGTCCGCACGGCGTTTAGTTTTGATCCTGTCTTCCGCGGTTGGATCGCCGTTATGCACAACGACACTTGCTCAGCGGTTTCGGTGAAAGGTGACCTATCGGAACCATTCAGTATCATGTACTCATTCTGTCAAGTTTATTCTCTCTCATCCCTTCTGTTCCCACTTCTCACTTGAACTACTACTGCAGAAACAAGAGATGTTTAGTGGGATCTCGTGTGATAAGAGATGCGAAAGAGCTGTGTCGGCATACCCAGACGGCATCACCATCATAATGTCGGACACCAAACACATCGAGGTGATTGGCTCTACTTTAAGGAACTACGAGGCGGTGACAGGAGTAAAAACCAAGTTTAGGTACTCGCACCTGGAGAAGCAGGTCCATGCTGTCCAACAGTGTAGAAGGACACTGGACGGACGGACCAGTTAAATAGTTCGGAGTCGATTTTGAAGCAGAACTTCAGGAGGAGAACTGGGACTAGGTAGCGAGTAGGGTGGTTAATCTCACCTAGAAATGGACCGAGAGAAAGCTACCCTTGAAAGGTTGGACGGAGGTGGCGAATGCTTAGATCGTCTCCGTCAAATATTTTCGTCTGACCGTCGTACTTTGCCCCAGTTCGCATCTGACCGAACTGGAACACCTGCTCTTCCGCGTTCTATGGAGAAGGCGCGTTCTACTGGTCAGACGCTCCACTTGTTATCTACAACCGCTGAGCATAGGACTGAGCATGTCATGGCTGATGGCGCGCAGTCATGCGCTGAGGCTGTGACATCTTAAGCAATTCCTTGACGATGAACAAATGAGGTCATTGTCAAAGAATTGATAGAGATGTAGCAGCCTTGTCAGATTTGCATTTTCAGGGCTTGCGGTTTTGACCGAGCTGCAGTCCTGGATCAAGCAAAGACCAAAAAACAGTGCACCTACCATCTGGAATATTCTAAAGGGTTCAGAACTATGCTAGTCAAGCAGTGCAGTTGGTGGGAGTTTCACTATGGTTTTCTATAGTGGGTTAGTGGAGGGCAAAAGCAACGATATCCTTGGGGAGACTCGGTATCGACGAGAATCAACTGACTGGTTTGTTCCGGAGAATTTTCGGGTCGGGGCCCATGGATAACTTTCAGAAATCCCTGATCTGTTAGTGCTACTGGTTGGCATTACTGATTCAAGATAAACTTTACAGACATGGCACCGACAGCCGAACCTGCTCGAGATGCGTGCAGAGCCACAATACTGTTCTATACGCTTTCATCCAGTGCCCGAGCATTGCTGACTTGTGGAGTTATGTCAAGCACCGACTGTCACTTCTAGAATGGATCCAGCTGTTGACTCAGTACATTGTGAAAATCGCTCAATCGCTTTTCTTCGGGAGTTTTTATCTGTCAGGTTGGCGGCTGAAGCGAAAGTGGCTGCGTGGTAGACTAGATTCAATGGGTTGAAGACAGACACTCCATTCTTTGGTTAACAGTTTCATCTGAAAAAGAAAGTGAGACTAGGAAGGGAGGTGCAGTCTTCCAGGAAATTTTCTGAAAGGTGATTGAGTGAGTGAGTGAGTGAGTGAGTGAGTGAGTGTGTATATGTGTATGTGTGTGCGTGCGTGTGCGATCATCATTATATGCGTGTGTGTATATGCGTCTGTATATGTATGTATATGTGTATGTGTGTGTATGAGTGCGCATGTGTGTAAATGTGAATATTATATTTGTATGTATACACAAATTAGCTGTTGCTTAAAGCCAGATTAGCATATATATCTATCCCATCTTCTATTCAGTGATTCAAGCACACTGGATCTTGGGCAACATTACTTAAATATGATTTAAGGAGATATGGCTACTATTTCTAGTAATTTTTTTGGTTGCAGAAAGAGTTTCTTTGAGACTCGTGGCATATCATTATGGTTGGAGTGAACGGCCCTATACTGAAAATGCATCGGTAGATTAACGAAAGACAATAGGGACAAGACACTTACCTTACTAGTCAGGTTGACCGTGTTTGGTGGAGTTTCCACGGGTAGCCCACGAAACTCTTTCTCTTTTGAGTACTTATTCATTGTTCCAAATTTATTATTACTGTTGTACTTTTTACGTGCTTTTAAAAAAATTTATATATAATCCCGCGTTACATCGCCCTGTACTGTCCACAATGTTATTATTATTTTTTTGAGAATCTTTAATGAAAGAATTGTTTGCACTACGGGCAAAATGCTTAGCGACATTTCGTTCAAATGCTGCCGGGGTTGATTTTGCCCTTCATCCTTTCGAGATCGATAAAATAAGTACCAGTTGAGCACTTAGATCGATATAATCGATGTAGCCCCTCCCCGAAATTGCTGGCCCTGTGCCAAAATCTGAAACTATTATTAACAGCAAAAACGACAACAATTCTTTATTAGTCAAAACAGGTCAAGGAAAAGGAGGACAGTATGAAAGATAATGATGAAATATAATTTAATTTAATTTAATTTAATTTACGACGAAAGAAACAAACAAACGAAGTTTGCCTTTAGGAGCGTTGAGATATCTTAGAAAGTTAAAGAAATGATTTAAATTCTCAAACGCAGGATAATGCCTACACTTTTTTCTGCAAAATAGGGGTAGTTTATCCTGTTCAGGTTATATTATTAGCATTATCGTGCGTTTGAGAATTTAAAATCACTTCTTTAACTTTATAATTTAATTTATTGGAATAATCAACGGCGAACGTAAAGCAATATGATTTGTTGTTTTGAAAACTGAATGCCTGTCCAATGCACGCATGCCAAATATATTGGCTCAGATACTTAACTGAGGGCTTAAATTATAAGTATGCGACGAGCTGGCTGAATCGTTGATATGCCGGAAAATATGCTTCGCAGTACTTCGTCCATCTTTACGTTCTGAGTTCAAATTCCGCTGAGGTCGCCATTAGCTTTCATCTCTTTGAGGATTGATGAAATATATACCAGTTGAGTACTGGGGTCGATGTAATCGACATCCATCCTCCCCACAAATTTAAGTCCTTGTACCTACAGTAGAAAGATTTAACGTATGTATGTATGTATGTATGTATGTATGTATGTATGTATGCATGTGTGTATGTATGTATGTATGTCTCAGTAAAACTGGACTCAAGAGTCATCTTCGTAGTCACAAAGCGAGACCGATGATTGACAACCAGGCCGCTGGTGGTGGTACTACATACCATACTAATCATATCTGTCTGGCATATGGAAGGGAGTGTGATTCAGCGGGAGCATTTAAACGACAAGCAAAGGTACATGAAGTCCAATTACAATTACAGCTGGCTATTACCGGTAAAGGTTTAAGCTGCCAATTGTGTAGAATACATTGTAGATCTTTAGCTGAGCTAAAAAGTCACGTTCGACCACAGCACCGTTAACAGTTAAGCCTCGTGCAATGGCCATACTCGATAATGAGAAGGCAGCCATCATCATATATGCATGTATGCAGATATGCGTGCATGAGACTTTTGCAATGCTGTTTCATAGTTTACTTCTGTCTGCCTCTTTTATGTTTTATTCTGTATATTGTGCATGTTCTAGCTTCCTTTGTTGTCTTTCTTCACTCTTGACTGATACCCTTGCTCTCTGTCTCCGCTTTAAAACTTTCCCGACGAGTTGTAGTGCGCCTGAGCACTGTAACAATATGGTTATTATATATATATACAGACATATGCGCGCGCGCGTGTATGTGTGTGTGTGTGTGTATATATATATATATATATATATATATAT
>NC_068987.1:54246230-54248730 GCF_001194135.2 Octopus bimaculoides | reverse complement strand
GATGCTCATATTAGCGCCAATATCATGAGAAGTTGATATTAAGTTGGTAACAAGGTCTTTATAGATTTCACTTTTGTGTTTCTCAAGAAAATTTCGCACTGCTTCTGCAAAGGCTAGCCAAGCTGATGCTTCATTTTCGCTCATCGTTTTCACGAAATTTGTCTCTTTCAAGAGCTTACGGATTTGTAGTCCATCAAAAATCCCTGCTCAATCGTCAAGTCTGGAAATACACTACAGATATACTTGAAGCATTCCCCATTTTCGTCAAGAACTTTGACGAATTGCTTGATCAATCCGAGTTTGATGTGCAAAGGGGTGGGGGAAAAGATTTAATTTCGCTCACCTAAAAGTTCTTCCAATATATTGGCAGCTCTATATGGAGCCATATTTGTTCGAGGCGGCCAGTCTTTCTTAACATAATGGTTTACTTGGTCTCTACTGTTTCACATGCAAAGAAAACATGGGCATTTTGTATAACCAGATTGCTGTCCCATTAGAAAATTCACGATCTTTAAATCAACGCAGATGACCCATTTATGATCATGATAGAGTATGTTCTCTAAAACCAACTTAATTTCTTCATATTTTTCCTTCAGATTTGTTGAGTGGTCGAGTGGGACAGAACCATACGCATTTCCGTTGGGCAACAATACACATTTTAAACTACGCTTAGTGCTGTCTATGAAAAGACGCCATTCCTCTGGTTTGTATTCCTAAATGTCAAGTTTTATTAAGAAGCCCACTGACATTTCTGCAGTAAACCAGCTCTTCCCGTTTTGTGAAGAAAGGAACTCTTCATGCCAACTTCGATAAAAGGTTATACGATCACTATTCTCGAGAAGTTTCTTCTCTTTCAGTTGGGAAGCCAACAGTTCTGCAGAATTTTTTGGGAGCTTTAAGTCATGAACTAGATCATTCAGCTCTACCTGGGATAATAGCTGAGGTAAAGTCTCAACTGAAAAGTCTTGAACTCTAGTGTCTTCTTCAGGTGATGAATCTTCTTTAGTTGAGGGAAAATTTTATCTGAGGCAAGACATTGAAGACAAGAACAGGAAGCTCTTCACTGTGTGGAACCGGTTTAATAGCAGATTCGGATAGACAAGCGTTTGTCGATTTTTCCGGTTAATACCCTTCAAATTTAGGTTACAAAGATAGTAGGCGTCCACGTGATCATAGGGCTCCCGCCATACCGATGCTATAGAAAACCTCATACTTTTCCTTGTCGCAAATGTTCTGTACATTGTTTGCAGACACTATGCGGTGCCAATATTTATCTTGGTCTTCCAGCTTGGTCTTCCAGCTTGACCCCAAAATATGCCATATACGCTCTTTCAACAAAATCAGTGATATCTTTTCAGGTAATGAGTATTCTCCACAAACATAACAAAACACATTTGGAGATTTAACGCAACACTTTCTTGAAGAGGACATCTTGCTCATTTTCTATTGCTTAGTTCACCAAAATATCTAAAAAGTATGGAAAAAGAAAAAAAAAACAACTTAAAATTAGAATAAGGTAACGAACACTGCGTACTGGACGTACACGCATACATAGTAACTGTAGGGATGTTCAATAACTTAAAAACTAGATCTGATAGGTCAAAAACAAGGTTATATTTGGATTCAGGAGACCGATTTCGTATAGGAATGATGTCTATTTCCTAAACACCAAAAACCTTGTAGGCCATTGTAATGTGTATCTTGTGCTACCCACCTTCTAAATTCAGCATTGCTGGAAAACTACCTTTACTAGTAGTATAATATCTTCTTTTGAGGCTTATGATTCATAGGGGTGAAATTTTAAGGCTGCAGCCCCTCTCTGTTGTTTTCTTAGGCGTTGTTAGGGGAGTTAGTTTCGTGAGCATGTTGTCTAACTTTAAATATTTCTAGTCGACGTAATTAGTTGACTTATGTTTCTGTGGGTTTAGACTAAGATCAACTCCTTTGATATCTAAGTTGGTAGAGTGCATTACTCCTTGGACAGTACATGTGTGTGTGCGTGCGTGCGTTTGTGTGTGTGTGCGCCCGTGTGTGAGTGTTTGTGTGCGTCCGTGTGTGAGTGTTTGTGGTGTCTATCTATCTATCTATCTATCTATCTATCTATCTATCTATCTATCTATCTATCTGTCTGTCTAGATAATTAGATAGATAGGTTTCTTTATTAGCCACACAGGGCTCAACACAGAGGGGACAAAATACAAATGTAGAGTTTTTCTTTTCGAGGGGGTCGAAAACAAAGCAGAAAAAAAAACAAAAGTGGGGACAACGATGAAAAAATACATCGCAAAACGTTTGGGGTATTTACAAAAAATACGAAATAATACAAAAAATTCCCAATAAATGGGGAGGTTATCCGTGGAAAGAAAAACCTACGAAAAGACCACGGTAACCTCGGTCTTTAGCGTCACAGTTTGTTTAATAAAATTTCTTTTATTTAAGCAAGAAACGTGAGTAACTCTCTGTTTACAAAATTTTAAAACGTTTTATAGAATCATGGTCA
>NC_068987.1:54239888-54242974 GCF_001194135.2 Octopus bimaculoides | reverse complement strand
GTGAGTGTACTTTGCTTTTACCTTTATTTTTTCCAAGCAGAGTCTGTAGCTATACTGGGGCACCACCATTGGTCTGACTTTTGATTTATTTCATTTCAACAGCCCTCCCTCTTTGATATTAATGAATGAGGGAGTTGGGTAACGCCGCATTTGTATGTTGTCAACTTAATGTGACAGTCCCCTGAAGGGAATAATACTACTGTTGGTTAGACCTAGGAAGCTGCACCGCTTCCTGTCGGCCTTGACACATTTCCTGTGTCCTTATGTTTACAAGGGGGAGACCTATGAAGCTGCACCGCTTCCTGTCGGCCTTGACACATCTCCTGTGTCCTTATGTTTGCAAGGGGGAGACAAGCACCTCTCCCTTGTAAACACAAGGACACAGGAGATGTGTCAAGGCTGACAGGAAGCGGTGCAGCTTCCTAGGTCTAACCAACAGTAGTATTATTTCTTTCAGGGACTGTTACACTAAGTTGAAAGCATACAACTACTTCATCGTATTACTACTGCATACATCTCTCTGAGAGATTTAGAAATGTATTATTTCTAAACGCCGCATTTATTTGCATTTCTTGCTGTGATGTGTGTTCATCGGATAAAAATTTGTCGAGTTAACGCCAAAGATATTATCCACATCATAAACAGTTGTCCGAAAATGTAATCACGGTATTATCTACATGGTGTTGTAGCTAAGACCTTGTATAATGAGATCCGTCAGAAGGATAACCCAAGAGCCAGAGAAATAAGAACCCTCAGTATCTTAGAAGCCATCGCCACTCCTAATATGCTAGAGTACTGGTGGAATGTCCCAGTGAAAACCTTAATAAAATGAAAACATAAAAGACCTGACATAGTGATTTGGGATGGAGAAGAGACACTGTGTACAATTGTGGAAATCAGCTGTCCAGCAGATGTTAACATAAAGCTGAAGATCAGTGAAAAAGAAAATACCTACGCTGAACTAATGAGAAATCTACAGTTACTCTACCCGGATTACAAGTTCAGGTTTATACCCGTAATTATTGGGTCACTAGGATATGTAACGCATTGCCTAAGTACGAATCTTGAGAAATTAGGCTTCTCAAAACCAGAAAGGAGAAAACTGATTTGAAAACTACAGATCCAAACCATCACTGGAACTGTAAAAATCTGTGAAATTTACCAGAAGTTTATCATTTAAGTTTATCATTTAAGTATATATGTGCATGTGCAGATGTGCAACTATATGGATGGGAATACACAAATAAAACAAAACATACAAATCTGCACGTGCACTGACTCCAAATACTGCACATATACATACATACATGCAAAAATACTCTGTTGATGCTGCTGAAATTCCAGTGAGGGAGCCTTGGATCTAATTTAGAAACCGGTTCTTTCTCTATTGGCAAAAAAAATCTTGAAATAAAACTGAATAAGGATATACACACATACGTACGTACATACACACGTGAGCGTGTAGATTTGCAGTTGCAGGTACTAGATTCGCTGGTATTTTGCTTAGATGTTAGTCTATCTAAGGATAAGTCAATAGGTTATGCGTCACTTCGATTCTATGTTCATTTGTTTTAGCCGGAAAACATAATTACAAAGTTCAACTCATATAATCTTCAGAAAAATCTGAATGCTGCAATTATGCCTGAATTAACATTCTCATATGAAGTGAAGAGAGGAAAGATATTTCCAAAGTAATCAATCCGAAATATAGTGAATTAAATTAATTGTATCAGATGTATGTATGTTTGTACTTATATATGTATGTATGTATGTATGTATGTATGTATGTATGTATGTATGTATGTATGTATCATCATCATCATCATCATCGTTTAACGTCCGCTTTCCATGCTAGCATGGGTTGGACGATTTGACTGAGGACTGGTGAAACCGGATGGCAACACCAGGCTCCAGTCTGATTTGGCAGAGTTTCTACAGCTGGATGCCCTTCCTAACGCCAACCACTCAGAGAGTGTATGTATATATATATATATATATATGTGTGTGTGTGTGTGTGCGTGTGTGTATGCGTGCGTGCGTGTGTGCGTGTGCATGTGTGTTGTTTGTGTGTGTGAACATATATATTGGTGTCACTGTCTGTTTACATAAACACGCGCACACACACATACATGCACATATAGTGAATATGTATGCGTATCTGTGTGCATGTATAATGTGTATATGTTTGTATGCACACACACACACACACACACACATCTCTCTCTCTCACACACACACACATACACTCATCTATTTATTATTGACGTATTAACTCTCGGATACAAGCCTTGCCCGTAAATACTGTGCATATACAGACAAAAATCAGAGCAACAGGAGACTCACTCGACCAAAATAAAATGCTCACGTACCCCACCCCTCTTCTCATATACATATATGACAGCATGTAGGTATATATATATATATATATATATATTTGTACCAATTTCAATATTCTACCGTTACATTACATGAAAAACCTCAACATCAAATCATAGAAATTTCGTCCTAGAACCAATCTAGAGTTGGGAACTTTCCTTGCATGAATCATTTTCAGGAGATTGTTTTCATGAATATTCACAGCTTCTTGTGTTTCATATACTCTTCCTATATTTTGTTTGTCTAAATGTGAGTCTAAAGTTTTAGCCGAATACTTTGTTCGTATTTCTCTTCAGTGCTGCACTATCACCTGCATCTTGTCGTATGCATACATTTACATACCAAACACCATCTATCATGCAGTGATACATATTACATAAAATCTATCCTGTAATATGTTCAGTATGGAAATTTTGTTCTTTCTTTCTTTCTTTCTTTCTTTCTTTCTTTCTTTCTTTCTTTCTTTCTTTCTTTCTTTCTTTCTTTCTTTCTTCGCTTGTGCTGTATCGAATAGAATAGATTTACCCACTGAGCCTAAGGTTTGCGTAAGCTAAATATAAACTGAAATTTTCATTTCAGAATGAATGAACGACAATAGCCAAAAGGCTAAATACAGAAAGTTGTCATCATTCAAATGTAATATTTTTCTATATAAATGTTGACGCGAATAAAAATTATTTGTAAAAATAGTTAATGGATGATGTGATATT
>NC_068987.1:54236548-54239786 GCF_001194135.2 Octopus bimaculoides | reverse complement strand
ATATATATACTAGCAGCTAAGCCCGGTTCCACCCGGTCGGTTTGGATGATGTGGCTGTAAAACCTGCTCTGTGTAAGCATTCGACTTGTTTGGGCACGCTTACGTTAAAAAGCAATATTAGAAATGACTTTTTTTCTGCCAAAACGCAAAAAATAACTGACAAAAAAAAAACAACCAAGATTCAACCAAATCAAAAAATAAACCCAAATACTAAGCGAACATAGATGAACCATCTCACTTCCATTTCGCACGCACACGCACATACACACATGCATATACACACATTCTCATAGCCCACTTTTACATACACACACACATATATTCACACAGAGTTGAAATGCTGTTTGATTTATTTTTTCAGCATACACTACCAAGTATGACATCCCTTCCTTCCATATTCATCTATTACCCATTCCTTTCTCATTCATAAACACAAGAGTATTATTATAGTAGATTATCTCAGTAACCACCGGATCATTCTACACATCTGTGTAATTTTTCGCGCAATTCCACCCAGCCGTTTGACCGTAAATCCCAAGACAAGAAAGAATCGCCCATGTCAGATTTATATGTATAGATATAATATAACATAATATAAGAATAGTGAATGCGCGTGGCCTCGTGGTTAGGACGTTGCACTCACGATCGTTAGATCGTGGGTTCGATTGCTGGACTCGGCAGCGCGTTGTATTCTCTTGAGTAAAACATCTCAGTTAACGTTGCTCTAAGATCATTTCGGCATCGATTTGAGAGAGAGATCGATCTAATGTACAGTGCATACATTTAATCACAATAAACAAATCATTTGTGCAGGTCGTTCAGCAAAAACTGTGCACTCATAAGTCCATCATTATATAAAATATCATATATTACACACACTGCTGTATCTAATTATATGTTATATATAATATTATAGCTGAGTGATTTAAAACTTCGATTTGAGACTTCGTGTTTCCAGGCTCATTCTCCCTGTGGGCATCTCTAGGCAATTATCTTCTTACTGTAGCTTCGAGTTGGATAATAACTTGTGGTAGGAATTGTGTGAAGGAAACACCATATTTCAAATTTTATCACAAAACCTGAAATTTGGGGTTGGAGATTTGACCGATTACACTGACCCTAGTACTTGACTGGTACTTACTTCATCAACCCCAAAAGGATGAAAGGCAAAGTCGACCTTGACAGAATTGGATATGTTGGCACTCCGTCGCTTACGACGTCGAGGGTTCCAGTTGATCCGATCAACGGAACAGCCTGCTCGTGAAATTAACGTGCAAGTGGCTGAGCACTCCACAGACACGTGTACCCTTAACGTAGTTCTCGGGGAGATTCAGCGTGACACAGTGTGACAAGGCTGACCCTTTGAATTACAGGCACAACAGAAACAGGAAGTAAGCGTGAGAGAAAGTTGTTGTGAAAGAGTACAGCAGGTTTCGCCACCATCCCCTACCGGAGCCTCGTGGAGCTTTTAGGTGTTTTCGCTCAATAAACGCTCACAACGCCCGGTCTGGGAATCGAAACCGCGATCCTATGACCGCGATCCGCTGCCCTAACCACTGGGCCATTGCGCCTTCACCGACGGAATTTGGACACAGAACATAAAGACAAACTAAATTCCACTAAACATTTTGTCCAGCATGCTGACTGTGCTGTCATCTCTCCTTTCTCTGCTGTTTAATAATCCTTTCTTCTATAGGCACATGACCTAATTCTCAAAACACAAGGCCTAATTCCAAAAACATGAAAAGCAAAAGTCGAACCCGGCGGCATTTGAATTCAGATCATAAAGTCGGTAAAATACTAAGCCTTTTGTCCGGCACGATAAAACACCTATTATTCAATAGCTGAAAGGTCGGCAGCTCACCACCTTTCAATTATCGAATAATACAAGTTTTTAAAAATTATTATTGAAAAAATTCATATCCTCAGCAATGTAAAGATGCAATGTACATCATAATTAATCTCGCATCAGATCGTGCTACAACTTCATAAGACCTAAACATCTCTTAAGTATCCGTGCCTTTTCTAAGCTCGAGTATATTGTATGCAGTTGTGCATTGAGAAAAGGTTTCATGATAGTTACGGTGTAGAGTTTCCTATTGTTGTCAGCCATCCATTTTTAGGTACACAGACAAATTCGTTCATACGTACATATATTTTATTTACATATATATATATATATGTATATTTGCAGGTATGTATGAAAGTACATTTTAAGGTATTTATGTATGTGCGTGTGTATACACACACACACACACACACACACACACACACACACACACACACACACACACACACACACACACACACACACACACACACACACACACACACACACACACTCACACACACACATATATATTGCTTTGAAATTTTGGCAAAAGGCCAATAAGTTCCGTGAGGGAGTAAGTTGATTACAGGGACCCCAGTGCTCAACTAGTACTTATTTTGTCGACCCGAAAAGATGAAAGGCGAAGTTATCCTCGGCGGAATTTGAACTCAGAGCATAAAGACGGACGAAATGCCGCTAAGCCTTTTCGCCGGCGCTGTAACGATTCTGCCAGCTCGCCTTATATAAACTACTACTACTACTACTACTACTACTACTACTACTACTACTACTACTACTGCTGCTACTACTACTACTACTACTACTACACACACACGCACCCTGCTGCATGTAGTCATATATGCATACTTAAATATATAAATGAATTTATATATAGTAATTACAGAATATGTAATTAATTTACCTTCAACGCACGCTCTCAGATCAAATCACATGCCAGACAAATATAACACCGAAATATGTATGTATGTATGTATGTATGTATGTATGTATGTAGTAGTAGTAGTATTACAGTGTTGTGAAATTTAATTAAGCCTAAGAGAATTCTCAGTTCTGTTTGGTAGAGTGGAATAATATTCAGGGTTTCTTGTTTCAGACAGCCTCAGCTGATGATCGAAGTCGGGGGAAACGTCGAGTAGTAACACACAGAGCTTTGAAAACATAGACATGTACAAACGCACGTGTGTACACGCATACATATATAAATATATAGAGGTCTTTTCTATCGTTTTCCACGATAAGTATTCAAACTGAACTTTTTACTCATCCAATTATCACGTTAGTGACGAAATATTCTGCACACTAGAACGTATAATTTATTGGAATTGAAAGGTTATGTTTTGAGTTCTCTCTCTCTCTCTCTCTCTCTCTCTCTCTCTCTCTCTCTCT
>NC_068987.1:54235040-54235986 GCF_001194135.2 Octopus bimaculoides | reverse complement strand
AATGAGTATATGCATATATATGTACATGTATGTACATACCTTCATCTACATGTACATATAGATACATAACTGGGTACATGACGTGGCAAAAAAACATGGACAAAATGATAAACAAGGTACAACAAACAAGCAAGCCACATAGAAACATCTCCTTCATCAGCTGCCACCATTAAAACACCGGCGTTTCGAAGAATAAAGGCAGTACGCATCGTTGAAATGGTTCTTCCCACGAACATATGCATATACATGCACAAACACACACACACGGTGGTGCATCAGCATGGCCGCAGCTCTGAGCTGAAACTTTGAAAAGAAAATATATGCATACGTATATATTTACATACATATGTGTATATCTACGTATATGAATATATTCGTACGTATTATGTATGTATATATATATATGGGACAATTGGGACAGAAATTCGTTGAAGAAGTCGCAGAATGTATGTTGAAAGAACTTTGAGAAATAAACTAAAAGCAATCATAATAAAGACATAGTGAAGATCAAATAAACAACGAATGTGTTTCATTGGCAAAAGCTGACCATTCCCATGTATAACAATAGCCGTTTCGTCATACGCTTTCACATCAAGAATCTTGCAAAACGCATACATATTTTTATATAACATCTATCTATCTATCTATCTATCTATCTATCTATCTATCTATCTATCTATCTATCTATCTATCTATCTATCTATCCGTCTGTCTGTCTGTCTGATCTGTCTGATCTGTCTGTCTGTCTGTCTGTTGGTACAGTTAATCTCTCCATGATTTGCAAGTCGCTTCGATTTAGAGGGCTTCATCAGGAGAAGACAAGTCAGTTAACTCATTCGATAAACTATCTAACTCTGCGTCGCACAGTGAATGAGAAACGTGGATCTCTTTGTCTTTTCGCAAATAGCAGTTACAGCATATATATATATATATATATATATATATA
>NC_068987.1:54232211-54233237 GCF_001194135.2 Octopus bimaculoides | reverse complement strand
ACCATTCAATCCGGCGCTATCAACAGCACTAAAACAAGTGTTGTTTGGAAACAGACATACCAAAGAAACCACACCCACACACACACACACACACACACACACACACACACACACACACACACAGAGGCATTCATGTATAAATACATAATATATGCATACATACATGCATACAGTTATTATGGAAAGCTATAATACGTTGACATTCACACTGAAACACTCACATATGCATAATTACCTGTATGCTCGCAAGAACAAGACATACCTTGTCTAATACGGACGAACTTGCATTTGCATTTACTTGTATGTATACGTGCAAATGGGTGCAAAAATGCACACATGCACATTGGGACCCATACACACACCTTAATATTTCAATCAATGTAGATTCACAAACATACCCGCATGCCTATTTACTCCCCCACTCACACACACATGAATAAACGTGAATGCAATCAAATACAGATTTAGACACACACACATACATGTTTGTAGATGTATAAAGGCATACACACACGTATATATATACACAAGTACATACACACACACACACACACACACACACGGTCACATACACTGCCAAATCCACACACATACACACACATACCCACACACACATATATACATGCGAATACGTAGCGGGTTCGATCTGTTATTCGGTTGTGATAGAGATGTAGTTTAAAGAGTTTTGTGTCCAAGGCGCGGGAGTGGCTGTGTGGTAAGAAGCTTGCTTCCAAACCAGATGCGTGGCATCTTAGGCAAGTGTCTTCTATTGTAGCCTCGGTCCGACTAAAGCTTTGTGAGTGGATTTGGTAGAGGGAAGCTGAACGAACCCTGCTATTTATTGATCGTGTAATTTGTTGATTTTTGGAATAGGGGTTTTGTGATATATTTGTTTTTTATTGTTCAATTTGTTAATAGTTGGTTTTTATCTAAATTATATATGTATTATATATTGAGAAATTTGATTTTGAATTTTCACTGTAAGTTTTGGAATAGTATTCCCTAATAATATTATATATATATATA
>NC_068987.1:54229724-54232019 GCF_001194135.2 Octopus bimaculoides | reverse complement strand
ATATATGTATGTATGTATATGTATATATATCTTTGTGCGTGTGTCTTTGTGTCTGTGTTTGTTCCCCACCATCGCTTTACAATCGATGTTGGTGTGTTTACGTCCCTTATAACTTAGAAGTTTGGCATAAGAGACCGATAGAATAAGTACTTGGCTTAAAAATGTCCTGGGAGTCGATTTGTCTGACTGAAACCCTCCAAAATGTGCCCCAGTATGGCCGCAGTCAAATGACTGAAACAAGCAGAAGATAAAAGAGAAAAGAAGAAAAGAGAAAAGGCTTTTGTTCCTTTCATTCCAGATATTTACAGACTCCATGGTGCATAAACTGCCCCTCTCATTTCATTTCTTCGCTCTGAAAGCTCGGTTCCTCGCAAACTCAATCGACAAATTTTACAACGAGGTACCAGCAGCAACACTTCTACTTGTTTTAAATAAGGAGAAAAATATTTTCGATAACGCAGTCCGATATAACTTTATAGAGAAGTATGAACATAGTGAACAATGTAGAGTGAGGCAAAATATGTCGGAACAGACGGTATGGGCATGGTAGGAGAGTCTTTGATCCTGAACCTGGTCGGTTCGGACTGACATGAGGCTAAATAACAACAAAACAAAACAAACAAACAAACCCCAAATTTACTGTGTTTCTTTTTGTTTTCTTTTGCTAAAACCACATCATCACTAGTTACCTCTGATTTTTGACAATTTCTTTTCCTCATATAGTACTTTCATTTAAAACATTACAATCATTGCTTACAGGTTTTTTTTTTGTAATTCTCTAACCACTAGTTTACTACGTTTATGACAGTGATAAAGGGGTGGTAAAGGAGTGTCTGTAATTCGATGTTAAACTAACATCTCAAAGGCCATCGTTCGTAAGGCACAGATTTTTCAGTTTCTTCTCTGATATTTGTATCCTTCGCTTTAAAACACATTTGCGAAAGATCAACACATATAAATGCATATATGCATATATACAAGCAAATGTGTGTGTTCGTGTGTGTGTATGTATGTATGTATGTGCGTGTGTGTGTGTATGTATGTATGCATAGGCACAAGCATGTCTGTGTGGTAAGAAGTTTGTTTCCTAACCACATGGTTCCAGGTTCAGTCCCACTGCGTGGGTACATTGCGTAAGCATTTTCTACTACAGTAATCACTCACCATATCACGGTTCATCTATCGCGCCCTCAGTACATCACGGATTTTTCTGGCTGATATACGTAAATTTATATCGCAGACACCTCAGTATATCGCAGGTATCTGCGGCCGACATGTATTTATATTTTTTTAGATTTTAATTATTTCTGTGGTAAAATAAGCATTTTCGCGCCTAAAATTTAATAAATTAATAAATAAAAATACAGTACAGTACTGCATTGTATAACACATTAAACATATTAAAAGAAAATACGTAGTGTACCGTAGTTGAGTAAACAAAGAATTGCACATACTGTATGGAAAACGAAACTCGGGAGGCGAATGTATGGTGTTGTTTTGCATTTGTGTGTAAAATTGTGAATTTATTTCAAGTCCCTCGGTGTCGCCCAAACGCTCTGCACCTGCTAAGGCTTTCTTCCTTACACGGAAGAAAAGACAACGCCAGCAACTGCCCGTCACTATGTTCCTCACCAGCGAAAAATGAGAAAACACGGGTACTCTCAAGAGTGTGGGGGAGAGTTTATAAAAGCTTAAATATATAAAAAGAATAAAAGGAATATATACAAATTATAGAAATAATTAAAAAAATATATACAGTACAGTGCTGTTTCTACTTCGCGGATTTTCACCTATCACGGGCGTTTTTGGAACGTAACACCCGCGATAGTCGAGGGATCACTGTATAGCCTCTGGCCAACAAAGCCTTGAGTAGATTCGGTTGACGAAAACTGAAAGATGATTGTCGTATGTATATGTGTGGGTGTGAAATGTTTCTGGCTTTAAGGGTATCGCGAAAGGCGTGGTTGGAGACACAACCTTCTGAGTTCTTTTACACGGCTTAGAAAACCCGAAGGACTTCTGCAATAAGTCTGTGAATCTTAGAAGGGAATATGTTGAATAAAATCATAATTAACTTATCGTCCTGTACTTTCTTTTACGCGAAGCCAAGAACTTTATACTACACACACGCACACACACACACATGCATTCATATATATATATATATAAATAATATCTACATCAACATATGCATAGATACATACACACAAATGTATATATGTATGTATCTATTTGTCTATTTGTCTCTATAAATATTATATATACACCCACCAATACACACACACACATAATACA
>NC_068987.1:54223916-54229546 GCF_001194135.2 Octopus bimaculoides | reverse complement strand
ATATATATATATATATATATAAGTATATATACCAGTGTGGATATGGATGACATTTATAGTACTGGTAGTTCTACTAAAATTTAGTAGGGATATGAAAAATATGGCGCTATATTTGATGGTAGTAGTGGTCATCATGTTGATTGCACAGTAGCCATGTTGGCAATATCAGTTGATATTAGTCGTAGTAGTGGTGGTTGTAGTAATTCTAGAAGAACATCTGAAATTCAGCAGAGATACCTATATTATAGCGAGTGGGCGCGTTTGTGCGTGTGTTATGGTTACTTTTAAATGGGTGTATGAATATATTAGAATTTATATGTGCGTACGCCCACTTATATGTATGCGATTATATAAGTTCTTTAGATTTTGTTTTACTTGTAGCCTCACAGATGAGACCATGAAATATTGCTTTCTGGCGCATGTTTGTATGTGTGCACGTGTGCGTGTGTGCGTGCGTTCTTGCATGCGTGTGCGTGTATCATAAACATATTATAAATATAATGCGCACATGTTTGTATGAGCGTGTGTGTGTTATGCATGTCTGCGTCCGTACGTGTGCGCGCTTATTTATCATTATGTTACAATGATGGTGAAGGCAGCGAGCTGGTAAAATCGTGACCGCGACGGTCGAAAGTTTTAGTGACACATAGTCCGACTTCACGTTCTGGACTCAAATACTGTCGCAGTCGACTTTGCCTTTCATCCCTTCGTGGCCGATGAAACAAGTACCATTTGAGCACTTGGGTCGATGTAATCGACTTATCCGCCTCCCCGGACTTGCTGGCCTTGTTTCAAAATTTGAAGCAAATATGTTACAATAATATGATTACACGTATATTTGTTTGTATGAGTCTATCTATCTATCTATCTATCTATCTATCTATCTATCTATCTATCTATCTATCTCTCTCTCTATCTATCTATCTATCTATCTATCTATCTATCTGTCTGTCTGTCTGAAAGCATATATATATATATATATATATATATACATAAGATCATTCTATAAAACAAAATTCATCGAGGCTGACTGGGAAAGAAGTGTTTAAACTCCAACTTCAGTTGGTTTAACCATTAATTTTTTTCTCCATGAAACATTAGGGAATGTATATTGAAATATTAACTATGCTTTCTCTAGTCTTTAGTCTAGTTACATATCAAGGTGTTTGGTGCTGAAAGCAACCGTTGTACACACGGATTTTGTTCGATGTTTTAATACAGAGCAAGGAAAGGGACTACTCGGTTACATAAAATGAATATGCTGAGATAGAAAGGCTGTACGTATTATAGATGATAGAATATTAGGGTAAAATGAGTCAGAAAATATATATATTTAAACGCACACACACACACACACACACACAGACACACACACACATACACAAGAAATAAGATAATAAAATCAAGGTGAGAGAAAAGGAAATGATTTTTGAAGGAGAACAATTATTGATTTCAAGAGCAGCAATTCTTTTAAGGGGAGGGCGTAAGCCGATTACATCGACCCCAGTGCTCAACTGGTACTTATTTTATCGACGATCGCGAAAGGACGAAAGGAAAAGTCGACCTCAACGGAATTTGAGCTTAGAACATAAAAAAAACGAACGAAATGCCGCTAAGCATTTTGCCCGGCGTAGTAACGATTCTGCCATCTCGTCACCTTAAAGAGAAGGATGATCAAAATAGGAAACAAGATGGCTGAGAAGAGAATAAAAAAAGAGAATATGTAGCCTAAAGAAGGAAAAGAAGAGAAAGAAACATTGGTTTAACAAATAAGAGAGGCGGAGAAGGAGGGGAAGGAGGGGAGGAGGAGGAGGAAAGAGGGTGGAAGAAATAAGTAGAAGGAGGCAAGAGGGAGGAGAAGGGGGAAAGGAGAAGATCAGTAAGAGCATCAGGAATAAGGGCGACGAATCTAGGAAGTGCTTCTTAATGGTACTTGTTTCTGATTTTGGCACAAAGTCAACGATATTTGAAGGGAAGAAAGCGGCGAGCTGGCAGAAATCGTTAGCACGCCAGACAAAATGCTTAGCGGCTTTTGTCCGGTCCGTCTTTACGTTTTAAGTTCAAATTCCGTGGAGGTCAACTTTGCTTTTCATCCTTTCTGGGTTGATAAAATAAATACCAGTTCAGTACTGAGGTCGATGTAATCCACTGAATTATTGGCCTTATGTAAAAATTTGGAGCCAATATTTGAAGTGGGTGGGTGAGGGTGTTATGTCGATACCATCGAACCCAATACTTCTCTGGTACTTTATTCTATCATCCGACATGAAAAGAGATGAAAGTCAAAGTTGACCCCAGTGGGATTTGAACTCAGAACTTAATGAGTCGGAAGAAATACCGCCAAGGATTTTTTCCGACGTTCTAACGATCCTGCCACTTCGTCGCTTTCTTTCTGTTTGATAATTACTTCAGTGTATCTGAGTTAAAGGTGATTCCTATTCGTGAAGATGTATAAACGAAACTATTCTGGTCGTGACCACCGCGATGTCTTTAATTAAAACCCTGCATTTAAGACCCAATTGATCAATATTGGGTGTTCTAAAATGTCCGTCCACTATTTTAGAACACATTTGCGCATTATGTGAAGGAGATTTGACTTCTGTAATTTGTTAGCAGGTTGAACAACCACGTCGTTGACCCCTTCCACACTGGCTTTCTGTGAAAGGTGTTATAAAAGGGCGGCATATAAAATAGATTTAATAAGAAGTTATATCAGGATGAGACAACCAATGGAGGTGACAAATATGACATGCGCAGTTCGTATCCTGTCGGAAAAAAATGCCGTTAGTATTTTCCCCGGCATGCTAACAATTTTGCTAGTTCGCCGTACTTTTTTTGTTTAAAATACATTTATCGTACCTGGTTTAAATATGTTATTTCTTAAGCAAAATTACGACCCTTTTAAAGACCCAGTACCACTCAACATCTTTATGATATTTGCTACCCTCCTTGAGAGCTCGCAATATCGTCAAGAGGAGGCTATTACCCAGCTTAAGAACCACTGCCCTGCAGAATAACTGAATAACCGAACACCGAAAGACTTGCTGGTTTGAACGCATTGCTGCTGCTGCTGCTTACTGCAGTGATCTACATCATCGTGTGATACCTACTTATTGCTGCTTAACTGTGCCGCCAGCTGTTAAATAGCTAACATATTTACGCACTGATATTCATGCACACACTCACTCACATATATATAGACAAACACAAAAACATACCACGCCCCCCCCCCCACAAGCGTGTATAAATATAAGTATGTATGCGCACATATATGAACACTCACACACATACACATACACACACAATCTGTTATCTTTTTCTGTCTTTGACATAGTTCTTAACTTCTTGTGATTATGTATATATATATATGTATATATACATATACCTACATATATAATTCGATATATATATATATATATATATATATATAATTCTATCGTCAATAAATCATAAATCCGAAAGAGAAACACACACTAAGTTATAGAGCAGATGTTAGCTATGACCAGTTCAGAGGGTTACCCACGGTTTTGCATCCATAAAGCACTCAGCTTTACACACGTCTCGTCAGACCCTAATGCCCAGTGGCCTATAAGCTCTATAGAGGTTTTAGGGTCTGACGAGACGTGTGTAAAGCTAAGCGCTTTATGGACGCGAAACGCTGGATAATCCTATTAACCAACCATATCTAACATTCTCTAAATATATATATATTCACCATGATAGATCGCTGACCACTACATATATATTTTTTCTCTCCTTGTTTCTTTCTGTGTTCCTTTCTGTTGAAGAGCATAGACTCGAAACGTTAAAGACTTTCTTTATTCCCGAGCGTTATACTAATACATCCATTTGTTGTTTACGCCACCTGACTTCGTCTGTTGTTTTATCGTGAATTCTCCTTATATATATATATGTATATATATAATTATCACAGCCGCAGATTTTCATTCCATTAGGTGGGTTCTTGTATACATGTGTATATAGTTCTTCTATAGGCAGCTCTGGCTCAGATTTAGCTGGAGTTACTGCGGCACCAACTTCTTTTTGTACATCGAGGTCAATTTTCTTAAGTTCATCACCATCAACAGTTGTAATATTAGATAACATAATGGTGAAACAGGATCCCTTTTTCTCTTGCTTCTTCAATTTCTTCTCGTGTACGATAACTTGTGCCAGGGTCACTCATACTGTGGCCACGGTAACGGTAAATAGCATACTCTAAGAGGATAGGACCTTGTTTAACAGCATTGCGCCAGGTAGATCTTGTGGCTTCTCTAATTGCTAATACCTCCATACCATCGACCCAAATGCTTGGGACGTAATCTCTTCGAGTGTTGTAATCAGCTGCTCGATCAACACTCGTACCCATTCCGTATCCATTGTTCTCACACACAAAAATGATAGGGATATTCCACAACTTAGCCAAGTTATAGGTCTCAGAAAATTGCCTATCCGTGATATTCAATCACTAAGAGGCAAAATGGTAATATTAATTCAAGATAATAAAGCATTTACATATTGGTGATTTGGCAGAACTGGAAGGCAGGATATATTTAGTGTGCTACCTAACGCGGTCATTTATTAGGATGCTGAGTCCTTCGATTTGTGCTAGCAGACGGAACTGTCCACCTTTTATTTTATCAATTACCGTTCATAAATGTCACATATAATATGTATGTGTGTGTGAGTGTCTAGATACATGCACATGCATGCATGTATATATATGCATATGTTTATGTATATATATGTATATATATATATATATATATATATATATATATATATATATAAGTCTTACACCTGTTTCTGGGATATCCCAGAGTAAAGGGTATTCCGTCATCGAAGACAAATAGGGAAAATGAGAAGGGTAGAGATTAATGAAATGTCAACAGAAAGGAGTACAGTAAGTAAAGGAATAAAGAGAGTCGTCTAAGAGACCATAAATCAGGGAAAAGATGCACTCGTATATCTTTCAGTAAAGTGCTATTTTATCTGAAATGTATAGTATTAAATATCCATCACAGATGGTCTTATCAATCGGTTTTGCGTAATGAATACAATGGAGTGTTAGGTAACAATCCGATTATAGAACTTTATGTTCATCAGAGTTAGCCGACAAGGAAGGGAATATGGTGACTGCTCACTATTGTCGGAAGTGGATTAGCACGACCAGTCAGCGGAGACCGGGTGTGCTAATCCACTTCCGACAATAGTGAGCAGTCACTATATTCCCTTCCATATCGGCTAACTCTGATGAGTATAAAGTTATATAATAAGTTTGTTATCTAACGCTCCATTGTATTCTTTACGCGAAACCGATTGATAAGACCAGCCGTGATGGATATTTAATACTTTTACATTTCGGATAATATATATATATAGAGAGAGAGAGAGAATGAAAAAGAACGGAGAGAGAAAAATTATGTAGGGATAATATTTATATAATCTCTCCTCATTTTCCCCCTTTCAATCCTTTCTGTCGAAGAACATAGGTTTCCATTCTTCCCGATGGTTAAACTAATACTTGCTGTTCCTTCATCTTTCTTCGTTTTTTGTTTTTTTATATAAATTTGAAATATGCATATATACATACATACATCCATACATATTATATATATATATATATATAT
>NC_068987.1:54221380-54223783 GCF_001194135.2 Octopus bimaculoides | reverse complement strand
TGTGTGTATAGTTTAATGTGCTAGCGAGAGACTCTATCGAAAGTTCATCTGTTTCACAGGTCTAGTTGATATTTACCGCTCACATGGTTTAGGCTTAATTTTCTTGCGCGGTACCTTCGGCAAGTGTCTTTTACTATCGTGTCAAGCCGACCAAAGTCTTGTGAGTGGATTTGGTAGACAGAAACTGTGTGTGTGTGTGTGTGTGTGTGTGTGTGTGTGTGTGTGTATAATATATATATATATATATACACAATATATATACGTTACTATGTATGTATATATGTGTGTGTGTGTTTGTGTATGTATGTATGTGTGTGAGTGTGATGTCAATTGTGAGGTCTCTCATGAGTGCTACTGGTAACATGGAATCCAATACAATCTGTTGCATGATCGGGTCGGCGGCGACTAAGCCAGCCATCCCACCACTTGGTTTGCCTGGTGAGGAGGGTTGCTAAAGACCCAGCAGGAGTAAAACAAGACCTGTCAAAAGACAGATATCTGTTTGTGTAGTATCCTCACAGTTCCAGATATGGGAGCCGTACTCTATTGCAGACGTCTTCTGAGCTTTGGAGAGGATAAGTAGTCTGGGAGGGTGGGAGTAAGGTGAAGCATTCTCTAGGTCTGAGGGGAAGACCAGACTTTGAGATGCTACGTTAAGGATGTAATTTCTCTCGGAGAGATTCTCAGTGATCCTGAGGTAGCACTTGAAGTGACTATATAGATACTCGTTTCGTGTTATTTAAGTTTGTTTTTCTTTATTAGCGGTGGTGAGAGTGTCAAATACGATTATGTTTTCTTGGTATGTCCAGTGATTGTGCTTTTTTTATTTGCTGTTAAAGGAGACAAAATTGGTGTGGCCTCACTTCAGGTCATCTTCTAGGTGCCTATTCATGGTCACAATGTAATCTTGGCATGATGAGATTAAGTTGTAGGTCGATGAGGCTTAAGATTTGAGAGGTGGTTTGAAAGGGTGACATTCAGTTTTATTTCAAGATTTCTTGCCAATAGAGATTGAACCGCTTTCTATCTAGATCGAATGCTCCATCATTGAAATTTCAACAACATCAATAGGGTGTGTATGTATGTATATATGTATGTATATGTGCAAATTTGTATGTTTTGTTTTATGTACGTATTCTCATGCATATAGTTGCATGTCTAGACAAACCCACATATACTTCAATGATAAACTTCTGGAAAGTTTTACAAATTTTTACAGTTCCAGTGATGGCTTGAATCTGTCGTCTTTTTATCAGTTTTCTCCTTTCCGGTTTTGAAAATCCTAATTTCTCAAGATTGGTATTTAGGCAGTGTATTACATATCTCGGTTGTGGTTTATGTATGTATATATGTATGTATGTATGTATGTATGTATGTATGTATGTATGTGTGGGTGTTTTTTCAAAACATTGTCTGGTTTAAAAAGCCACATCAGACGCCATGAAAGGGCTAAGGTGTAGGTGCAGGAAGTGGTCAAACTCTGTGTAAGGAGTAGACAACCACCACCATGTATGTATGTATATTACATTTCATTTGAAAAGTAAATGAGTTAGCTTTCGTCTGAAATGTCATAAGTCGTTGAGTATATATTCTCAAATTCTTAAACACAAGCAAATGTTCGAAAAATGATAACAAAAAGATCTTTTCTATTTGGCATACGAAAACGGCTTTTTAAAAATAAAATTCTACACTGATACAGTTTTTCATGTTAATTACATAACTCATAACCATATCTTTTAGGAGGTGGGGTGGAAAATTTTCACAAGAATCGGATTTGGTATATAAGACTGAAAAGACCCAAACAAAGATTATTTTGTTCAATAATCACTGGATGAGGGAAGAGGACAAAAAAATTAAAATAAATATTGGGGTTTAACAGATTCATTTGTTCTGAGATTTCAGAGCAGCAGAAACTCAATCATCCAAATCAAATAAATTATGGATAATAGACAATAAATAAAATTAAAATATAACAAAAATAATAATAACTAAAGATTTAAACCAGATGCACCTTCTTTTTCCATTTTTTTTGGAAGGGGTGTTGCAGAAAAATATCAGATTGCACATTAGTAGTGGTTGAGTGGTTGGAGTAAGGTAGAAATAATGGTAGTAGCTGTAGTAGAGTTGGAGTAGAATAATAAAGAGAAGGGAGAAAGGGAACCTCTGAAGATAGACGCGAGAGGTAGGATATCTAAATAATATCCAGTGTCAGTTTCACTGTACACGAAAATAGATCTTGTAGAGCAATGTGTAATAAATATCTCATGAGCCAGCAATAGACAACAGGTATAGCGAGATTTGCTACTACTTGTTTGTTTTTTGCACACACACACACACACACACACACACACACACACACACACACACACACACACACACACACACACACACACACACACACAC
>NC_068987.1:54216458-54221097 GCF_001194135.2 Octopus bimaculoides | reverse complement strand
GTAACTGATATCAATCTACAATATCATTTACATTTCTTCTCTGTGCTATGAAGAAAAACAAATAATAATAATAATAATAATAATAATAATAATAATAATAATAATAATAATAATAATAATAATAATAATAATGAAGACAACTAATCCACCACAGACGAGGGTTCAGTTACATGATTGAATGAGGTATTTTTAGTAATGATGTGCTTTCGTACTCCTCCTGTTTCTCCCTTGCCTTCCCCTTCTTCACCCTCTTCTCTTCTATTTCTTCAGTTTTCATATACATACATACATACATACATACATACATACATACATACATACATAAACATCCTTACATTATCTCTCTCTCCCCCCTCTCTCTCTCTCTTTCTATCTATCTATCTCGATATATTGGTAGAGTGCCGGAGAAATTTCCTTGCATTGTTCGTTCCAGTTTTCTGTTTTGAGTTCAAATCACGTGGAGGTCGTCTTTGCCATTCAATCTTTCGGAGTCAATAAAGAAATTACCAGTTGTATACGAGCGACGGATCTTCCCTTTCATCAGTCACTCATTCAGTGCTTTTTCCTCTCTTCTGGAAGAAAACGACTATGATCAGACATGAAGAGGTATTGGCTTCCAGTAGGTCTAAAATGCCTGAAAACGCCGTGGTTAACATACAGTTTAGGGGTTTAAAGAAATGTAAATTTATCGGAAACGACGAAAGCGACATCTCATAATTTGATAAAAAGAACATGAAGTGAACTAGCGAAATCGCTAAATTTTTATTAACAAGTCTCCTTCATTATATCATATCCGTAAGCCTTTAATTTTATAGTACCTTATATTGATATAGTTAGTATTTCAGAAATAGCAGCTGTAGTATACCGTGTGAAGGCGCGTGGCTTAGTGTTTAGGTCATTCGGCTCACGCAATTTCGATTCCTATTGACGCGGTGTGTCCTTGGGCAAGACACTTTATTTCATGTTTCTTCAGTCTACTCGACTGGCAAAAATAAGTCGAACCTGTAATTCAAAAGGGCCAGCCTTGTCACATTCTGTGTCACGCTGAATTTCCTTGAGAACAATTCGCACGTTAGTGGTACGCGTGTCTGTGGAGTGCTCAGCCATTTGCACGTTAATTTCACAAGCAGGCTATTCCATTGATCAAATCAACTGGAACGTTTATCGCCACAACCGACGGGGAGCTAGGCAGTGCACCGTACCAGTGTATTATATAGCCTGAAACAAACACAAAGATGGCTTGCATGTCGATACATGATAGCAATGCAATAATCCTGCATGAATACTGAGCTGACGGGAAAAAAGGTGTCATTGTTCCTATCTGTGCACTATAGAATGTCTATATAGAATTATGGTAGTTCACTGTCTTTACATCTAGTCAATTTACATTTTCAGTTTTTTAAATCCCTAAATTGCATGGTAGGCCACTCTATACAAATTGAATTCTATATCAAGTGATGTTTGCACTGTGTAACATATGCTTCAATATAGCTTACAACTCTTGGGAAGCGAGCTGGCAGAATCATTACCGCGCCGGAAAAAATGCTTCGCGGAATTTCGTCCATCCTTACGTTCTGAGTTCAAATGTTGTTGGGGTCGACTTTGCCTTTTATCCTTCTGGGGGCCATAAAATAAATTTCAGCTGAGCACTGGGGTCGATGTAATCGACTTACTCGCTCCCCCTCGAACATTCTGGTCTTGTACGAAAAGTTGAACCGAATATAGTTTACAACTCTTACATTACGAGACATGCATACATACGTATATATGTATGTATGTATTGTATATATACGATAGACACATACATACATACATGTGTACGTGTGTGTGTGTGTGTGCGATAGAGAGAGAGAGAGATCATGTAATTACTCACATACACTCATACACACATGTATTGGAGACTTCATCCAGTTAAAAGTATTACAATGGTCAATTTGTTTGAGACAGCTTGACATCTCAATTATTTCTTTTCAAATTCAGCCCCTCACACGAACGCGCATGCACATATATACATACGTACGTACATACATACATACATACATACATACAAATACACGTACATATATATACATGTAAGATGTGGCGAAAAATAAAGAAAGATAAAGTATGAAAAATATAAAATTAGCAGACAAAATCGAAAAGTTTCTTAAGGAAATCTGCGCAAGTCGAAAAAGATTTTAGCAAGAAAAAAAAAAAAAAAAAAAAGAAGAGAGAGAATCACGACAATCCGAAACAAATTGGGATTCGTGTCATAGATAGAAATCAACTGTGGAGTTACCTGTGTCGTGAAGAGGGATGAATTAAAAATTTCGGAACACAACTTTCAGTCGCACATACAACTTAGAATATGAAATGTTTAAATTTAAACCTTTATTTTCTAACTACCCTTAATATTGAAATTGAAAATTTATAATATTCATCGTCATCATCACCACCACCATCATCATCATCATTATTACTGAGTGAGCGAGCAGGGCATACCATGACCCCTTGCTTATACATACATACATACATACATACATACATACATACATATATACACACATACACACATACATACACACATACATACATACATACATACATACATACATGATGGCTGCAGATTCGTGTTCGCGCCTGATTGAAAGTCGCACACAAGCAAATGCTACAACCAGCCATTTTTGCGATAAGTTTTACATTTTTTTCAAGCGATGCCTGTGCATAATGATTTTTTTAATAGTGAGTAAAGGATTTACTCAAATCCAATCCCACTTTCTGAACATGGACAACATAAACTCGAAAGGTAGAACTAGTCTACATCATCGAATATTGTCAGTCTCGCAGGTTTTCTCTCAGTTTCCCTCTCCTAGAGAGGTGTGATAGCATCAGAGGGGCCTCCCACTCCCAGTGCCCAACCGCGCGCCTGGACACCAACCCAGGTGTTTCCAAGTCCTCGCACACACACACACACATACATACATACATACATACATACATACATACATGCATACATATATACATACATACATACACACGTACATACATACATACATACATACATACATACATACATACATGCATACGTACATAATACATACATACATAATACGTACATACATACATACATACATGCATGCATACATAATACATACATACATACATGCATACATACATACATACATACATACATACATGCATACATACCAACAAACAGACAAACAGATATACACTATCGCATGCATGCACATACATATCTTGTAATACATTAGGTTAAAAACATCTTGGATGAAAAAGAGAAAAAGAGAAAAAAAGCGGAAAGCTACTTACGGGTTTCGAACCACACATCTACCATAACCATGACAGGCAAAATAGATTTTGCCGAACGCTATATCCCATCTATCGATAACATTAGTCTCAAATTTTGGCACAAGGCCGCCAACAATTTCAGGAATGAGGTAAGTCTATTACATTGATCTCAGTACTCAACTGGTACTTGTTTCATCGGCCCCGCAAAGACGAAAGGCAAAGTCGAGCCTGGTGGAATCTGAACTCAGGATGTAAAGTCGGAAGAAATGCCACTAAGCATTTTGTCCGGCGCGGCAACGATTCTGCCAGCTCGTCGCCTTAACTTTCGATAATATTGATTTCTAACAACGGCTCTCTATATTATTGATTTCTGTAAGGTTATTATTTTTGCCTTCTTGTATGATCATGTGAATATTCCCGTTGCAAACACTACTGGAAATAGGATAAATGTACAAGACGTAAAAAATAATCGTTAAAGATAGATGTAAAAGCATTAGACGTGATGGAGTAGTCGTAAACACTGGAGAAAAGTTGACTTTTATTCAGTAAAAGAAGGATTATTTTATCTCCTTAATCCCCTTAATGTTTTTATTATACCTTTTTCATTTTTCTTTGAAAACAATCTTCAGATTTTTGTTGTGATGATCAGAGATTCAGAATCTAAACTAAATAAATAAATTAAATAAACAATTATATATGTAAAAAAATTTGAAAACTGGTAAAACAACCTGGTGGTGTATTATCTGTTGGTATCGACGTTGAGCTGAATTCCTTCTGATGAGATTAGTATATGAACGGAGGAACATTTTATAGACACTCTTAATACAATTCTCAGACCCAATCAACGTAACACTGTGTAATAAGGTCGGACCTTTGAGCTATTGGTACAATCCGGAGAATTGATCTCAGTTCTGATCAGTTCTGGAACTTTATAGACCACGAAAGAATGGATGACAAAGTTGGCCTCGAATGGGATCGAGCTCAGAAAATAGAGAACCAGAATGAATATTGTAGGTATTCCAACACCGCTTTAACGATTCTACTAATTCAACACTTCATATAACATTAGTAAAGAATATTAAAATATGTTTTATACATCTGTTTATATGTTAGGTATATGGGTAAGCAACACGATTATCTCATAATAGGTGAATTAGTTCTCCAAAATAATGGAAGCGATATGTAATTCAAAATTTTTTGCATTGAACGGTTTCATTTTTCTGAAAATTTTAAATGATGATGTTTTAATACGTTCAGGATGGAAAGATGTAATTAAAAAATGAGACATAAAATATATTTATATGCTTCAAAAAATACATTTACATGCTTCAAATGCAAACAGAATATATTT
>NC_068987.1:54211458-54213958 GCF_001194135.2 Octopus bimaculoides | reverse complement strand
AGAATATGTTGAATAAAATCATAATTAACTGATCCTCCTGTATTTTCTTTTACGCAAAGCCAGGAACTCTTCAGCACCCCCTCGTATGTATGTATGTATGTATGTATGTATGTATGTATGTATGTATGTATGTATGTATGCATGCATGTATGTATGTATGTATGTACGTACAAAACACCCTCGATCAACCAACACTGTTTACAAGGCTCTATGCTTCGAAATATAACCACCACTGGTACTCACACACCAAATACAAAAAATTTTCTTCGCCTCCCAATTTTTTTTCACCGTGGAACTGCAAATACAATATCCTTATGTATCTCACTTTTATATTCATTCTCTTATTTCCTTCTGTATTTCATATCTTCTCTACAATAATTAATACTCAAACATTTTCTCGCACCGTCTCTGATGAAGTGATATATAAAATATCCCGGAAACAGGTGTAAGACCTTTTCTTGATAAATGTTATGAAATCTATTTTCCAGCTTTTTTAAAATCTAATTCTATCAATTTATTTATATGTATATATATATATATATATACATGTATGTATGTATGTATGTATGTATGTATGTATGTATGTATGTTTGTATGTATAATTAAATTTTGTAATATATATTCAATGCTGTCTTTTATTGATATAGGAACTTGAACGTTAATGTCCTGTTAGTGCCAGATGTATATGTTGAGAAAGAACTAATTAAGATGTGTCTACAGCTAACCATCAAAATATATGGGGAAAACACCATTAAACTATGCGTACAGCTATTAAATTAAATATCCGTATTTGACTAATGACTTTGACCTGTCATAGTTGAAGGTATTAAAAAAATAGTCTTCAGTGGAAAAAGAGAGGTGTCATAATCAAATTTGTCTTTAAGATCGGCTTAAGATGGTATATACACCGGGTTTGTTATGAGGCCTCAAAACATCTCATGGTGTGAATATAAAGTCAAAGAGGAAATTTAGGGATACATCTTATCTAGTGTATTATTGCCAATCGCTGGAGTAGTGTTGCTGGCCTCCTCTATCTGTACTGATCAAATAGCCATATGGGATGTATTATTTAGAAGTTGGGGGATTAGAAGTTGGTTCTTAGCGTTTATGTTTTCACTGTTATAGCCCCAGAGAGTCCGCAATGCGTATGAGCATTTGTTGAGCACGTTTCATGAAAAATACCTCGCCAAATCACATTGTGATGTACCCTGGGAGGTATGTGTGTGTTCTTTGTTATGGAATATGTATGACCCTAAGGAAGTTAATTTCATATTGAGCATTTACAGGTAAGTTTATTTTCCATCGGTTGAATAAATAAGTCAAGCGTTTTTGATTTTCGGTACAGTGGTCTGTTCCTGGCTGTTTTATATCCGTCTGACCCTTCGTAATTGCTAGCCTTATAGAGCTGTCTTTTATATACGCCACGTAATTAGAACTATAATTCTCGAAACAGATCAAGATGGTTTTATCTAGTTGGATATAAAAGTTGCAGATTTTCGTTACAGTTATCCATCCCAGGCAGTTTTATACCTATATAACCTTAGTCTTATACTGCTATCTGTTATACACCGACTGGTTTTCGACACAGGACGTTCGGCAAAGACTTGCTATGTGATAAATTCGTTCATATTACTTTTATATTTTGTATCAGAAGCTGGTTCATTCCTCTTTTTATTTATTGTTTAGACTTGATATTATAACCCCAAATAATTCATGATTTATGCAAACATTTGTTGAGCAATTTTAATGAAAACATCACGCTAGGACTAATTATGATGTATCCTTTGAGATACATACGTCTCTGGTTACCAAGTGTTACGCATGTACGCATTCGCACTCACACACGCTTATATTTGCAAACACATACATCGAAGCATGCATATATATATATGTATATGTATGTGTGTGTGCATATACATATATTTGGATACACACACACACACACACACACACACATATATATATATGTATGCGTATATATCCCTCTGCCAAAAACGATGACGTAAGTCTTTGTAAAGTGTTTACGCTTCTACTCTTCTGTATGATGGAAAGTCCTTTCATTCAATGAAGTTGAAAGCTTTGCATTCTCACCAAAACACACACACACACACACACACACACACACACACACACACACACACACACACGTACAGTACACAGCACACACAGACATGGTAGGACACATACGTGCTCAGAGAACATGTATGCCTGTAAGCCAACGCATTGCATAGTAAAAATCTTCTCATTCACTAGCACACGAATAAGCACAAACACACACACACACACACACACACACCACCCTCACACACATACACCCACACACAGAGTTAAGCACAATCCATAAGCACACACATAAGTACAGTAACACATAAGTACAGTAACACATAAACAATACAATAACATACACGTACATAAATAGACAGTATCACAGAACACTTAGGGAAGATCTTATACACACATATACACATATAATGGAATAATATATATATATATATATATA
>NC_068987.1:54205733-54210425 GCF_001194135.2 Octopus bimaculoides | reverse complement strand
TAATACTGCAAAGTTAAAGATATTCCTTGCGTAAGTCCCAAAACATTTGAGCAAAATCCCAATCAACAAACTCCCCGTAGTTTGTGTGCATGTGAACAGAAAATAAGGGAGGCTGAAGCGAGACGTTACGTCTACATACATACATACATACATGCATACATGCATACATGCATATATACGTGCATACATACGTGCATACATACATGCATACATACATACATACATACATACATACATACATACATACACAAGACTGCACTGAAAAAATATAGAGCATCCACCTCTTATTGAATTCATACGCAAGCATCAGCACAAAGAATACTGGTGGAACATTCGTCTGTGATATGTAAATGTAACAAGCTGGATATTGTTGTTTGGGACAGACAAGACAAAGTATGTACCGTCATAGAGAACAGCTGTCCTGCTGTTGTGAATATCTCTTTGAAAATCAAAGAAAAAGAGGATAACTTCAGACAGCTGTTTCAAAACTTCCAGCTTAAATGTCGAGATTATAAATTCACATTTATATCAATAATAATTAGTGATTTGGCTTTGTGAGAAAATGCCTAAGTGACAATCTGGATAAGCTAGGGTTTTCAGAACAAGAAATCAACCACCTAAATCGCACATTACAAATACAATCTATAAGTGGATCAGTAAAAATACGCAAGACTTCCTTCAAGTTTGAAAAGCGACATATTTTTGTTATTTATGTTCCAAAGATGGAGCTTTATATCTTTGTTAGAAACCAGCTCCTTCCTCAGAGAAAGAATTTAGATAGTTAAAAACAGAGGAGAACATAGATAGGTATATATATATATATATATATATATATAGATACATACATACATACATACATTCATACATACATACATACTTATATACATACATATACTTACACTCACACACATACATATGCATGTATGATACATACACGCACATGCTAAGTTAATCCGTATTAATGCAAAAGTGGGCATAACTTTTTCCTCTTAACTGACACAGTGTGTTCCCATTGCTTACATTGCTTATGTTAGTCGAGTAAATCTTCCTCTATACAACATAACTACCAAAGATTTCATCACAAGAGAGGCATTTGCGCCAACATTGAACCCCGCTCTTAGAGCCTCATTGAAGAAAAAATCAGTTGAGAATTGTTGCACCCCTTCTTCACAGCTAGCTTCATCACATCCATGTCATCATATGGTTATCCTTAAATACTTTTCTTCATTGGACCGAAAAAGTGAAAGTCGGAGGGTTTAATTCGTTGCCAAAGATATGTGGATCGCACATTATCATGATGAATGTGAATTGTTTACTTTTTTTCTGTCTCTTCCTTAGAATGGCTTCTATAATATTTTTGAGTGTCTCAATGTACTACTCGCTGTTCAGAGTGCAGGCACGTTCCAGAAAAGCAAGGAAGACGACGTCCTTGTCACCCCCACCATACAAAATAGGTACTATGACTTTCAGCGCCGAAAGCGGGCTTTTGAACATTTTAGGCTCTGGAAGAGAGGCGTGACGCCATCTCATGGACTGAACCTTCGTTTCCAGATCATAATGATACACCCACGTTTCATCCTCTGCCATAAGATGGGAAAAAGAGTCTTCATTGGTTTCAGTTACTTCAGAGTAGTTCAGAGCCAACTTCTACTCTTCTCTCCTTCAAATCGGGTGTCAACTGCAAAGATACTCACATTTTTCACCACCTAAAGTCTTCCAGTATCTTCTGAAAAGCACTGTGACCATAATCCTGTTGTGAAAAAAGGCTCACAGATTGTGACTTGCCGGTTTGTGCGAATCACCATTCGAGCGATCAAACAGCTCCTTACAGACAGTAGCTCAGTTTCCCCTTTGTTCATTCGCCAGCAAACGAAGCACAAATTACAGTTTTTAAAATATATTGTGTTGTACGATTTTTTATGGATGCCTACTTCTCCAGAAACCTCACGGACACCCAGACAACAATTACCAAAGAACCTAGCAACCACATTAGTGACGTGTTCGTTGTCCGTTGCTGTGGAATGCTATCTATATTTGGGATCATCTTCGAGGATTGCTCTTCATGATTTGATATGCTGGTGTCAGTTCCGACGAATCTTCCCCATGGGTCAGTTGCAGCATTAGAGATAAGTCTCTGTAAAAGTTTTTCCTATTTTGAAGTAGAATTTCTCACAAACATGTTACCTTTCTTTTAGCTTTATTGTTTTACTTGTGACAAATTGTCATGAGAAATAAATATTCGTTTATTCTAACACGTGAATATCGATCACTTACAGAGATGGCGTAGTTTGATTATTATTAGACATAAAGATCAAAGTCAGCCATGCGTAGCGCTGTCGTAGCGAGCACGGTGCAACGGTTGGTTGGTTGGGGCACCGCTTTAAAAGTTTATAAGTTGAGTTTCTTTTGAGACAACCCTAGCGTACATGCATACATGCATAAATACATACATATGCATGCACACACATATATGTATGCATGCATCTATCTATCTATCTATCTATCTATCTATCTATCTATCTATCTATCTATCTATCTATCTATCTGTCTGTCTGTCTGTCTGTCTATCTATTTGTCTGTCTGTCTGTATGTATGTGTGTATGCGTGTATTTGTGTGTGTATGTATTGCATATGCAAGTGTGTATGCACGCATGGAGAGGGAGAGAAAGATAAAGCGTGATAGAGAAAGAGATAAAGAGTGATAGATATACAAGTCGCTACTTGGGCAGTTTTGCAAATATGTACGTGTAGTGCATACACACATGTACGCACACACACACACTCACACACACATACACACACTCACGCACGTTCGTGAACATACGTACATATACACACAAACATGAGAACACAAAGACACGTCCATCATTTATATTAATACCGGCCACCACACACTCACACTACAGTGTGTGTATGTATGTATGTATGTATGTATGTATGAATGTATGTACGTACGTATGTATGTATATATGTATGCATGTATGTATGTATGTATGTACGTACGTATGTATGTATGTATGTATGTATGTATGTATGTATGTGTGTGTGTATGTATGTATGTATGTATGTATATATGTATGTATGTATGTATGTATGTATGAGATAGCAAAAAATAAAACAAATACAAATAGAAATACAACAATAGCGCCATCAACCGACACAATAATAAAACTTGTACAATGTATCAGATAGAACATTACACATCATACATCATCTTTGCTAGTGAAGTTTAACCTTTTACTGCCAAGAATGTGTCTTTGTTTATTGTTTCGGTTGCTGGCAAGTTGCAGCTGTATCCACGTCTCGCACACATACACACATACACACTCGTACACACACACTCTCACGTACACGCACACACACACACATACACGTACACATATATTTATAAATATGTACATATGCGTATACGTATGCACATACACGCACGAATATAGTTATAAATTTTTGAGTGAAGCAGATAAAAAAAAAGTAGCTAGGGTCAAGTACTCAATACTTAAAAAGTCTGTGTATTTTATTACAATGAAGCTTCATGATTCATAACCATATTCCACGTTAACGATTATTCAAACGATTGATGTTGAGAAGCAATATGCTATTATATGAGCCAAAAATATACAGAAACATGACGAAATAAGATCAGCGTACAGTTCAATAGATTTTAATTGATTACCACCAAAGGGAAAGAAAAAAAAAAGGAAAAAATCGCTAGAAACATATTATACTTTCATGTAGCTATTTAATTATCATGTGCAGTACATGTAATATATTCAGCTACTTTCTTATAAGAACTCGTGATGTTTTTTATCATTAGTACTATGTTTAAAAATCATGCATTAGGAAAGTAGACTGTTGTTGACAAGGTTTTAGTGTTGGTGAATACAGGAATTTTTTTCTACTATACGGTCAGTTTTCACGGTATGGTAAATCCAACAAATATACAATAAACTATTTTTATCAGAAATTTCTTTATGAATAGCGATAAAAATATCAACAAGAATTCATCAATTTTGAAACATTTGTATAACATTCCAAAAGGATATTATATAATTTTATCCATCAGCTAATGTAAGGATACCTTCTGCTGGTGTGTAATCAACGTAGCGAGATGTTCTATAGTAGGCTGATTGATTTTATAATTTTAATGTTAATATTATTATCTTTTAAATCCCAGATATATGTGTATAATACTGTGGTATGATGCTTTTCTAATCTGAATGTATACATGTGTTACGAGAATATATTCCTACATTGTTAAAAAGATTTTTAGCAAGCCCTATGTAGCTTTTTGCTTCATTGTTATCAACAACAGAAATATTAACTTGATAAACTTATGTTTTAGAAAGACATATACCACTGGGATGGGAAATATTAAGGTTATTGTAGTTATGAAGAAGAGAAGGGTTTCGTGTGTTCCTACTGGAAAGAATTTTTCTACTTATATTGGTTATGGAAGAAATGAAGTTTTAATTACAATTCTAACGAGATTAACACAATTTTTAGCAAAGGTCTTATCTGTGATCCACAAGGAAATACTCCTTTTTAAAGAAAAACCTCGACAACAAGGGAATGAGAATTTTAAAATAGTTGAGATTATAACATATATTTCGAATTAAGTTACGGAGAGGTAAAGATACCAACATCGGCTGTCAAACGATGGTGAGGTAAAAACACAGATCCCCCCCCCCCCCC
>NC_068987.1:54196011-54205723 GCF_001194135.2 Octopus bimaculoides | reverse complement strand
TCCCCCCCCCCACACACACACAGAGACACACACGACGGTCCTCTTTCAGCTCCCGCCTACCAAATCCACTCACAATGCTTTAGTCTGCCCAAGGCTATAGTAGAAGACAATTGTCTAAGGTGCCACGCAGTGGAACTAAACCCGGAACCATGTGGTTAGGAAGCAAGCTTCTTACCAGATAGCCACACCTATCGTATAATAATTTTATAAGAACATAACTAAATACCTAACGTATATTTTATATATTATGTTGCGGCTGGTTATTGGATTGTAACTTTAGTTTTGTGTTGTTTGGCGAAATTTTTGAAATAAGAAAAATCAAGGCAGTTGACAGCCATTTACGCAGGCTTAAACTATTCCCATACACTTTTCACACAATGTGATCAAATCTTGATGATAGAAGGCGAAATTCTTGTACCAATATCCTGCTATCAGTTCTACGCACGTAGAATATCTGTTAGGCATTTGTGTTATGACTACACCAGTTATTTCATTTTGTTTTTGGTCAAAATATTTCTATAAGCTCTTTTCTAGACTTTCCAACCATGCCCTTGCTTGGTAAACTCATGAATTCTTCTCCATATAGAACTTTTTGCAGCTTTCACCTTGTTATTCTCATCGAATGTCTTCTATCGAAATTGTGTTGTTTACGATATAACCGCAATATACGTAATTCTAGTATCGTTGATCACAAGAGAAAGTTAGTACTAGTTTCAGATTTCCAGAGTTAATAATAACAAAGTATTAATAACGTGATGAGAACAAACCATGCAAAACAAACCGTCTGAAGAACAGTTTTAACTAGTCTTTGTCTTTATTGAAAAAACAAAAACAAACAAAAAAACAAAAACAAAAAAAAAACGAAACAACAAAAAAGAACGAAACAAAACAACAAAAATAAAAAGCAACAAATTTCTCAGTCCATTCCTTTACCATTAATTTTAATTTGCATATGCAAATACACTTTAGTATATTCTTATATTAAAAAAAAATGCATGCATAATCTTGATTCTCCTACTAACGGAATTACCACGAAAGCTACATAATAGAAATTGCTCCGGAATATTCTTATTTATTTTTTATCAGTAATATTGTTTCTTCTAAAATTCATTCATTCAATTTAATTTCAGATCAACTATTAAACAAAAATAAACAAGAGTAAAGCTTATATTTCAAGACAAGTATATTAAGCCTAGAAGATGGGTGGCTGTGTGGTTAAGAAGCCATCTTTTGCAACTACGGCCTTGGGGAAGTGTCCTCTACTATAAACTTGGGCCGATCAGTGCTTTGTGAGACAATTTGATAGATGGAATCTGTGTGGAATTATCGTCGTGTATAAGTGGTGGGTCTGGTGGCGATGGTAGTGGCTGTCATGGTGATGAGGAAGATTGTAGTGGTGTTGTTGATGGTGGCGGTGGTGGTGGTGGTGGTATCTAATATTGTGGTTTAGCCTCAGGTTTGCTCCGACTGAGCAAACCTATACACAAGATATTCCAGCTGTGTCTATCTCGCATTATACTTATGTTCAGCGAGCCCAGGAATCTCTCCTTCGAAAAATGTCACATTTACGATATTCCTCAGACATAAGGGTGGGAGAGTCAAAAGGGTGTCTATATATGCTCCTAACTCCATGTACACCGAAAGAATTAGCGAAAACGTAGTAAAAGCTCTCAAGGCATACTCGCTTGCAAGTGACGGCTAAGTAAGCCTATGTCAACTTTTCCTGCCAAGTTCAACGTCGCCTGTCGAGGTCAGCTTCACCTGTCATCTTACAAGGTCAGCAGTTAGATTTTTACACATATATATATACATATTAAGACTTCTGTTATACATACTCTTTACATGCACTTTCACCAATTGGTGAAGTTTAATAAACAGGTATGGAAATGTCTTTCAGCTGTACACACTGCAAATATATTGTGGTTGACATGCACCAAGCACATTAAAATTTAATGTGTACAAACGTTACTCTTATCATCACGCCGAAAATTATATATTTAATACGACAAAATTACTTACGCAGGTACCCATGCCTATATAGTTACATGCTTACAGGCATGCATCTCTATACGTAAGTTTGCATGTATGTACTTATGTTTGTACGTATATGTATATCTTTACTTGTTTGTATATATGTTCGTATGATTCTGTGTAAACATGTGTCTATGCAAGTATCTATGCACGTGTCTTTGTATGTATGTATGTATGTATGCATGCCTGCATGCATGCATGTATGTATGTATGTATGTATGTATGTACGTATGTATGCATGCATGCATGAATGTTTGTAAGTATGAATGTACTTGTGTGTGTATGCATGAATATATGTATATATGTATATTTAAATATACTAGCAGACGTACCCGGCGTTGTCCGGGGCTGTTTGTTAAGTATGCCTGTTTGGTTATTAGACCATTCACAGATGCACCTCTCAACTGAATGAAAGAAATCAATGGCAGATGTTCCCTGCGTTGTTTGATTTATTTAGCGCAATAGTGAACATCTAGACTCATACGCCCACACTATTGTCATTGTTTTCCATTTGGACAGTAGGTCGATCTGTAAAAAACCGGCAGTAATTGAGTTTATTTTCCTTACCACATAACTGCTGACATGTGCTGTTTAGCAGATGGAAAGGTTGAGTCTAAAGATACGACATAAAGAGAAATAGTATGTTTACTTACTGTTTTGCTGGGCTGCACATACAACATTATCTGAACAAAAAAATTGACGTGTGGCCTGTGCAAAAAAGATGAAAAGTGTAGTATCTGTTGCCTACCTCACAATTGGGGTCACTTAACCGAGAGCATACTGTGAAGATTACGCTAATGAAATAAATAAGGGGACAAGGATATAGTTACCTGATGTTTTCCTGTTTGCCGTATAGAGCAACATTCATTGTTGTCTTTCCGCTGTAGTCTCCGTAGCGCGCGCAACAGCATCTCTTGTAAGTCGATCTGCGCGTTGTACTGCGGTCTCTGCCGTCCATGCAGCAGCAGTCGAGGAAGCATCTCTTGTAAGTCGATCTGCACGTTGTGCTGCAGTCTCTGAAGCATAAGTGTGTGCCTTGTTTACCTCTAGAAATATTGTTATTGTTACATTTTACTGTTATAACTTATGACTAAATTATTCTAGACCATATTGGTCTGATTAACAGTGTTATTTTTTGTTTTGCCCTGTGGGGCAAAAAAATCACTTGGAAAGAAAATTAATATTCCTTTCAAAATTTACAAAATTTGATATAGCGTCGTCGTCTTTATCAGTAAGTCAACAAGAGAGGGAAGTGGGAGGAGATGTAGAACTTGGGAGGAGATGTAGAAATTGTCTTTCGCCGTCACTCGCCCCCACTCACTATAGATGTAAATGATAGTAGTAGCTGCAGGAGGAGTGGCAACAGTAATGACACCAACAACAACAACCACAGTGGAAATGTCAGGAGTAATGAGAATTCGATCAAGGAAGCACGAAATATAACTAACAGCAGCTAATTGTGCTAGGGAAATATCACCATTACTACCACCACCGCCACTACGACTACCACACAAATCAGTAAAATTTCGAACAACGAAAGGGAAGGGTCAAATAAAAATAACGTTTCCTTCGTAAAAGTTACAAATAAGTTTGAAATTATGTTGTTAAAGGATAAGGAAGAACATTTAAAGGAAGCTGAGAGGATTATAAAATGTGAAGAAAGAAAGGCCACGATAAATGTGCCTCAAAACCTGCTAGAGGCAACCGAAAAAAAAATCAATCATGTACAGTGTCTGTCCATGAAAAGAAGACTGGAAAAAATACCATCAGACAAAGCCGAGCTCTGCCTGAAAAATATATGGGGGTACGCCAGCTTTATCTGCCACGCTCCAAAGTTTGGCTACATCAAGTCGGAATCACAAGCACAAAAACACTCAACTGTCCCATTAAAAACGGAGGAGTTCACTTTAAATCCCATCTATGTGGGACAGAGAGTGATCTGAATAAAATAAGTAACATACTACTAGAAGTCGATTTCTAGTGGGAAGTGAAAGCCGTGGTGCTGTGCTGGAAGATCCTAGAAGCCACATAGAAATCCAAAAATCCAAAAAACTGGGCTGGTATAGGATTGGAAATTCTGCTGCAAGTAAAACCAGAACTGTAAAGACAATTCCCGACCTAATAGAAATCTCTGGAGGCCAGCATCTCTGGAGGCCAGCAGTTGATTGCGGAAGGAAAAAAGTCGCGATGTTACTCCTGTCACGATTCAAGTCACATCAAAGTCAATTACCCAAAGGATAGAAGGAAAGGGGGAAAAATGAGCCGCAGTAACCATTAACACATCTACAACCACAACAACAACTACAAACACCACAACAAGGACAGCAGCAGCAGCAGCAGCAGCAGAAACAGTAACAACAATACCAACAGAGACAATTGGACACAACAGCATCCACAAAAACCACTAAAGCGTCGGCAACTGCACTACAGCAACGACTGGAGTGGAAACAACTGCACAACGTCAAGCAGAATGCACACTAGCAACAGCAACAACCACATCACAAACAGCAACAGTAACGCACCTACAGGGAACTCCCCACCAAAAATAACAACACCATTAACAATGCCAACAGTAAAACAAATACCTGCGGAAGAAATACCTCTCCCTTATTCGGACAACGAAAACGACGGAAATAAGGATGGACAGACATGGCAAACAGTCACACGAAAAGGAGGGAAAAGACGGAAGAGCACAAACGATAAGCAGAAAAAAAGAGGCAGGTACGAAAAAATGGAGGAGGGGACGAATAGAAACAACAACACCCCATGCATAAACTCACCTACACACATAGAGGAAACAATAACATCATCCCCGCCACTACCACCACAACCTCCACAATCATCACAAACACAATATAACCTACATACACAACAGATGGACTTCATTCCACCAAATGATCATAAACCAGACATTATAAATTTCACAGTTATAAACACAAAAACTAACGAATGAATTGAACTCGTCCACAAGCACATGGATATTTATGAATCCAATTATGTCACACGAACCACAAATATACCGGTACACATAAAAATATTCAAAGCTACTCAAAGCAACTACAAAATTTTGAAATCTAGATATCCCCAGTTTGTAGGGAATTTTCAAAAGGACCTCAATATTAGACTTTACAAGGAACTGATGGGGAAAAAAACCCACATTCAACGAGAGGGACGGAGTAGGCACTCACATTCACCTACAAAGCCTTAGTAAGTAGCTCTCTCCTATTTTCACACATTCCCATCGTCCAACATGGCATTGCTTAGAGTGAGCAGTATGAATGTACGCGGCCTGGGACCGTCATGGAAGCAAGGTCGCCTGCTCAATGACCTCAGGCTGCGAAAATTAGACGTAATAGCTGTCAGCGAGACCAGGATCTCGGACATGCGCACCTTAGAGCCTATTTTCGATGATTATGATTTCTTTGCATCTCTTGGTCGACCGAGAATGGGAGGTGGAGTCGCGGTGTTGTTCAGAAAAGGTCTGGATCTCGAGATACAGTCGGTCTTCCTGGATTAGGAAGGTAGGATGGTGGTCCTGGACGTAAATGATTACGAAGGTTGTGCTTTTAGACTGTTCGCTGTGCACGCACCGACCGGAACGGGACAGCCGGATTTCTTTAGACGTTTGGAGGTCTTTCTTGGGGGTCTCTTGAGGCACATGATGGTTCGGAGGCGGAGGTGAACTTCACCTCCTACCTCGATGGATTACTGCGGCTTTCGGCCAGGGACGTGGAGTTCTGCGAAATGCCGATAACAGCGAAAGATATACGTGACGCACTGGACAGTTGCACGGGATTGGGTGGTCTGCCCTTCGAACTTTATATTCATATGCCAGACTTGTTCGGTGAGATTTTGGTAGATGTCTATCGCAATTAGCAGCAGAACGGGAGAATCCTCAGATCTGTGAGCCGATGTGTTGTGACGCTACTGAGAAAGGATCCGAACAAGGGGGACATTTTGATAACTTTAGGCCTGTAACTCTGCTAAATGCAGATTACAAAATTTTGGCCAAGGTATTAGCAAAGAGGTTGACGCTTGTCGTGGCCAGGTGGGTGATGCGCAGACTTGTGCTATCCTCAACAGATCTATCCACAACAACCTCCACTTCACGCGGTACATCATAGAGAGAGTTTGTAAAGAACCTGGCATGGGTGGGGCCCTGATCAATTTGGATCAGTAGAAAGCCTTCGATAGGGTCGACTATCGGTACTTGGAGGCTGTCCTTCTGGCGGCTGGCTTCGGTCCTGTTTCAGAGGCTGGATCACTGCCATGTACAGCGACATCTGTTCGGTGGTCAAAGTAAATGGTCACTTGTCGGAATCATTTAGCATCACCCGTTCGGTCCGTCAAGGATGCCACTCTCACCCCTTCTCTACACACTGGCACTCGCGCCATTACTGCGGAAGCTGGATGTTTCTAGGAGCATTCCGCGTGAGCTAGGATGTGGAAGAGGTGTGACAGCGTACGCGGACGATGTCAACATGATAGTGTCAGATGTTTCTGAAATAGAGATGCTCGGCACTACCGTAAGGGAATACAAAGTGGTGACGGGAGCAATGATTAACCAGGAGAAATCAGTGGGCTTGCAGCCCGGCACCTGGAGAGGCAGATCCATGCCGACCGACAGCGTTGTGGGGCGCTGGATGGAGGGACTGGTTAAGTTGTTCGTGGTCTGGTTTGGCCCGGACCTCCAAGTGGACAAGAACTGGGGTGAGGTGACAAACAGGGTGGCCAGTCTCACCCAGAAATGGGCCGAGAGAAAGCTGTCTCTGAAAGGTTAGGTGGAGGTGACGAATACGTACATCGCATCAGTCATATACTACAGCCTGACTGTCATCCTTGCCCCACTTCGTGCCTATACTGGCTGGTGCGCTTGCTCCTCTGCTTCTTGTGAAAGGGAAGGGTACCGCTTATCAGACGGTACCGCTTGTCAGCACCCGTTGCGTTGAGGACTGGACATGCCATGGTTCATGATGCGCAGATATGTGCTGAGGCTGCAATATTTCCAGCGACACCTTAACGGCGAGCAGGTCTGTTCGCCGTTTGTTAGACACGCTTTTCCGCAGCTCGTCTCCTTGACGGAGCTAAAGTCCTGGATCAGGCATAGACCGAGACAGGGCGCTTGGTACCTAGAGTGTCTCCAAGTACTCACAGTCCTCGGCCAGTCGAGCAATGTGGTCGGTGGAAGTTCCACCTTGGAGTTCTATTGGGGATTAGTGGAGGGCAAGAGTGACGACGATCTCGGAGAGACTCTGGGCGTTGAAAGGGATCAACTGGCTGATCTCTTCTGGAAGACTTTCTGGCCGGGGCCTATGGATAATTTCCAGAGGTCTCTGGCCTGGTAGTGCTACCGGGGCGCGCTGCCGGTTCGTAATATGCAGTCAGACGGTCTTGTCCAAGGTGTACGGGGAGCGAGGAAACCATTCTGCATATACTAGTACAGAGTCCGCTCATTGCTGATTAGTGGAGCTTTGTTGAAGAGTTATTGTTGCATGTAGGACGGATCCAGCTTTCGTCCGAGTCCATCGTGAAGATTGCCCCACCTCCTTCCTTTGGCCGGGAAGGAAAGGCAGTTTTTCTCTGTGTGGTGGCTATAACGAAAGAGGTGGACGCTATTGAAAAGGTTGAAGACGGGTACCTTCGTCTTTGGCCGATGCCTCATTGACTTTTTCAGGTTCAACCTGAAAAGGAAGGTGAGACTGGAGAGGGAGGTGCTGTCAAAAGGTGGGTGAATGTAGCATGGATGGCCCGTGTGAATGAGCCTACTCTAGGTGTGCGCCTTCAGGCCGCATGGAGTGAAGAGGAGAGGGTTGTCTACCTGAGGTGCCTTGGTGTCAGGGGCCCAAAGTGAGTGAGGTTTCTTTGGTCACCTCTCGGTAGATCTCCCACGTATTGGGGAATTATATATTGTTTTGTAATTTTCTTTGCTAATTGTGTTTTGCTGTTTAAATGTATAACCTAACTGTCCCTTGTCTGTGCATTGTCCATTATGTTTTGTGTTCGGTGGTTATGACCAATAAGGAAAGTATTATTATTATTATTACTATTTTATGGATAATTTCCAGATGTCTTTGGCCTGGCAGTGCTACCGGGGTGGAGGCGCTACCGGTTCGAGATAAACTCTACAGACACGGATGTGCTGTCAGACGAGCTTGTCCGAAGTGCTTGCAGAGCGACGAAACCGTTCAACATGCACTCGTTCAGTGTCCAGGCATTGTTGACTTGTGGAGTTATGTCGAACAACTATTGTTGCGTGTAGGACAGATTCGTCTGTTGTCCGAGTTCATAATGATGATTGCCCTGCCGCCCTCCTTAAATCGGGCTGGCAAGGTAGTTTTCCTTTGTCTGGTGGCTGTGGCGAAAGAGGTTATCTGGTGGACGAGGCTGAAAGGAATGAGGACAGAAACTTTCCTCTTTGGTAAAGCCTTCATCGATTTTTTTCAAGTTTCACTTGAAAAGAAAAGTTAGGGTTGAGAGGGAGGTGCTGTTCTCGAGTGAATTTATGAAAAGGTACTTGAAAGTTGTGAAAATGGCAAGTGTGGATAGTACCACTCTCAGTATAGACCTGTGAGTCGGAAGAAAGAAGTTGGAATGGGCTCTCATCCTTGGTACTCAGGGTGACCTTGGAGGGTGGGGTTCCTTGATTATCCCGAGAGGTCTTCCTGAATCAAGGGGATCCCATCACGACCCTTTTCCCCTCCTTTTCTAGTGTCATATACTATGTATATTTCCCTTCTTCTTATGTATACCGTGTATACTTTTTATTTTATCATTCCATTATATGTAGACCTCCACACTTTATGTCTGTCTTTGTATTGTCCCTTCATCCTTCGCTCTGGTGGCAAATAAAAAAAAATCATCATTATCATTATTTTTATTATTATTGTTATTATTATTTTATGTTTGAATTTTGCTTTACATTTGTACAAGTTGGATCCAAGTCTCACCCAGAGACCTCAAGAGACAACAAGTTAGAAGTTCATGTAAGTGTTATGCCTAGGGTACCATATATTTGGATTTGTACATAGTGTTGTTCTAGAGAATGTTTAAGAAACCATAAGAAAATTATGTTTGTTTTAACATTTGAGATCACATAGACAGTATTTTACGTAGGTTATTATTATTATTATTATTATTATTATTATTATTATTATTATTATTATTATTATTATTATTATTATTAACAAAGCCTGAATACTAATGACAAGACTCTTCTTATCTGAAATTGCAGGAGACGATAGCAGTACGAACAGAGTTGAAGGTCTACCAGGAACAAGCTCTTCTTCGCACTACCAAATTGATAGCATCTGAAGTTACAAGATAGCTGGGGATGTAATAAAATGTCATGAACAACATCAACTACAATATCAATGATTTCATTTATTACTACAAAGGCGACGGGCGGTGGGAAAGCATTGCAAAAAATAACTTGCCAAACGGTGAGTCGTGGGGATAACGGCAAATTATCCTGTAATCTACAAGGACAGCGATGACAACGTCACTGATGACGACGGTGATAATGATGATGATGATGATGATGATAATGATGATGATAATGATGACGATACAGTGACGACGACGATAATGATGACGATGATGATAATGAAGAGGATGATTCTAACATCGAAATGGCTGACTTGAAATATTAAGCTTTGATAAAGTCAATATCAGCAGCCTAAAA
>NC_068987.1:54193392-54195606 GCF_001194135.2 Octopus bimaculoides | reverse complement strand
TATATATATTTATCTCTCCATTATTCTTGTTACATCCGACTCCATTGGCCTCATATTAATCCACTTTGCCCAGTTCTTTCTTCTCCAGAGCATCGGCCCTTTGGAATCCCCACTCTGCTCATGCATTTCCTGCAGGTATTTAAATACAAACAGTTTAATTGAAGTATTAACAGCAACAAGCTCGTCGGTTCTTGGAAGACCTCCAAAGGTCATGGACAATGCCTCTTCCCCTGGACTCAGAAAGAAGAGAGAGAAGGAGACAGAGGGGTATGGAGAGTTCGAGTGAGTGAGAGAGAATAGTTACAGATAACTGTACCGAAACTTACAGCTTCTATGCTTAGATTATAAATGATTATAAATGCCTTTTTGTGACTACAATTATTGGCGCACTTGTTTATGTTAGTAAATGTTTAAATAAAAGTCTCTTAAAGATGGAATTTTCAGGATAAGAAATTAACCAGACTATATACACTTTACAAGCACAATCAATAAACAGCAATAAAGATACGCAATATTTGTTTTAAAGTTCAACGAAGAATAAAAAAGTGTAACACTTTAGTATCTAGCTACCTGTTGTGGAGTTTTTTTCGTTGTTAAAATCCAGCTTGAAATATATATATAGAGACAATTCAAGTAAATTTTCTGTATAAAATATTTAGATAACATATATCCTAGAATGCAACAGAACCATTCGAAATTGCGCCATCCAAACTACTAATTAGAAACATATAGTTAAAATATATAGTTGATAAATAATTACACATATTTCGACGATTTTTTAAACATATCCAAAAACATTAAAAGTCTGTAACGATATTATCCTATAGTTAGATAAAACTAAAGAAATATTATAAAACAAATAATGAAATTTGGTTTAACTTAGAAGCTAAAATATAACTGAATTACGGTTTTAACACTACGGAAACCATATATACCGTTTAAGGATCACACGCAGATTTGATAAAGCAAACCATAACCATCACTTAAATATGAGTATGACTTGGTATCATACTTTCGTTAATCATCTCTGGTTATCTAAACATCATTGACGCAGCTGAACACTGAGAATGTGACTACTGAAGAGAAAAAAGTGTTGTACCAGTACTTGGCTGGTACTCATTTTCGTTTGAGCAGATGGAGCAACGTGAAATGGAGTTCGTAGTTCAAGGATGCATCGCGACACTCTTTCTGAGAATCCATCTGCTGTTTAGTTCATAGAAATTGTGAGCCCCAAACGCCATAATTATCACTTGGCAACGCATCTATACTTTAATAAAAGTAAACAAGTTTGATAACTTAGATTATTACTCTTTAATTACATATCTTTTACTCTAAAGAGCATTAATTTTTAACCACAAACTCTTTTTTCTGACTGAAGAATTGAAATATTTATTGCACGATGGAAAATTGATATCATCTGAAAACTTTCTATGTCTAAATAAAGATGTAAATTTTTCTTCCCATATCAGTATGAGAGGCAAAATACTTGATGGAAGTAGGAGAATTAATCTTGCATTACATATTACGCATAATACAAATTTCTTAAGGAGTGGTTTATATCATGTTAAGGTATAATTATTATTAAGCAATATGAAGGTTCTGGACGAAATGCTTAGCAGTATTTCGCCCGTCGTTACGTTCTGAGTTCAAATTCCGCCGAGGTCGACTTTGCCTTTCATCCTTTCTGGGTTGATAAATTAAGTACCCATAAAACACTAGGGGTCGATGTAATCGACTTATCCCCTTCCCCAAAATGGCTGATCCTGTGCCAAAATTTGAAAACATTATTAAGCATTATGACTAACCAGCATGCAAATTTATACAAAATTTTCATCTTGGCATGATACTAGGTACTTGAATGTATCTCTCCATTTGTCCGTGAACCAGTATCGCAGTGATGATGACGTCATATTTGCTGGTTATGATATTTTTGACCAACAGAATGAAAACTTCTTCACCAATGGGATCCAAGTATTGCAACATTGATGGAAGAAGTGTGTGGACCGCTAGGAGAGTGGGTATGTTGAAAAATAAGACTCATTTGGTCACATTCCATCAGAGAATTTTGGGTCAGTGTATCAACTTTTCAGCCAACTCTCGTAGACACACACAAACACACACACACACACACACACACAAACAGAAGGAGAGAGGAGAGAGACAAAGAGGGAGAGAGGTAGAGAGGTAGAGGGAGAGAGAGATAGAGGGAGAGAG
>NC_068987.1:54187738-54189995 GCF_001194135.2 Octopus bimaculoides | reverse complement strand
ATATATATATATATATATATATATAGGAACACACACATACACACACATATATATGTCTATACATATGTAAACATACATACAATACACGCATACACGCACATACACACGTATATATACCCATGTACGCATCATTATGTTGATATACACATCTCTATACGTACAGGCACATACATACGCGGATAGACGTATATACAAATAAAAATACACGTAAAAACATAAACCATAAAACATTCACATTCGCCGCAGAACTTGAATATACAAATGAGTTATATATGTATGTACACAAATGCACCCTCCTGTCTGTCAAACACATCTACACCTGCAGATATATAAACGTATATACATACATATATGTATGAAGGAAGGAGACAAGTACAACAGATAGAGTCTTGCACTCATATATATACAATCATTCGTACACATGTATATATGTACGCAATACACACTTGATATATACTACACGCATATATAGTTACAAAATTATAAAGGGTGAAAGATAATATACAGAAAAAAATATATAAAGCCATAAAATATATATAAGAAATATATAAGAAATGTTATGACATATGAAAGGCTTGTACGTGGACATAATATAAAAACCAGGTTCTATCTGTGATCTTGTGAGGTCCAAAAATGTAACAAATGTTTTGTCATATGTGGACATGACACAAAAAGTTCAGTTCTTGAATTTAGACATGTAGCGGGTTTTAAAGAACTTTTCCAGAAGCACCATATTTCCATATCGCAAAGACCACACTTTCTACTGCCGTTGGTGTAAGGCTTACACTTGGCCAAGATCTTCCAGTGAATCTTATAACTGACACCTTTTCTTTTAAGGACCATATATAACTGCATAATTTGGCTGCTTTCCTTTTATCCCAGTGTCTGAATCTTAAGGTGTGATTGTTGAACCTGGTTTTAAAATTTACCTCTGTGAGACACATATATTTCTTTGACGAAACTATGTCCTTAGAGGTTGTAGAGTCTACGGTGGCTTCAAAACTGATGGCCTCGATCATACAAGCACCATTTAGCGGGCACAAGCTTTTAACTCTGCAGGAACAGCTGGTTTCATTTTGTTGTTTTGCGTGTTGTGTGCAATTATATTTTTAAAGTTAGTAGTAGAACTAAAACTAATTTTTAGGTTATGCCTATTAAAGAGCTTCCTATAATTATGATTGATTGGAATATGCCTATCTATAAGTGATAAGAAATATCTACCTATATTAAAGGTCACTTCGGGGGAGTAAGGTGGTGTGAACTACATAATTTTCCTATTCCTATTTTTCCCTTTCTTTATTTCTGGACTAATAGCAGGTGTAGAGGTTATTTTCTCGCTAAAGCAACTATCTTTTAGAGATTTATTATACATTGGGGCAACACTGTTAAAAATGTTTATATCGGAGGAGAGGTTAGAAATTCTCTTGCTAATGTTTTTATCTAAATTCTTAAACACTATGGTGGGATGGCAGGAACCTACATTAATATAGCTAAATCTATCGTTGGGATTTCTATAGGGTTTGTAAATATTCTTATTTAAATCTAAAGATAATTTAGGAAATTGACAACCGTCAGGTTGGTATCTATTGTCAGTTTCCTAGATGTATCTTTAGATTTGAATAAGAATATTTACAAACTCTATAGAAAGCCCAACGATAATGTTGATAATGTTGATAATGTTGGATGAACTATTTTGTCCATCTCTCTTGCATATCCTCGGTGATGATGAAGATAATGATGATGATGATGATGATGATGATGATGATGTTTGTACAAACCAACGAATAATTCACTACATTGTCGAGGGCTGTGGCGTCAGGAAAGGAGGGCAGCTATTTGTTTTGGATCTCGTCTATTTCTTTTCAGAACAGTTCGTCTGCCAATGCTGCAAACAGCAGGCTCTCGCCTGCATCTCTGCGAACAGTAGTCGCGTGCAGCGCCGTATCCAGGTTGAAGGCAGCCGATGAGCCTTAAACTCTCTGTGAAATTATTTTAAGGATTTGTCACCCTCTGCATGTATGATGTCTACATTTTCGAAGACTCTGTATTACAGGCTTATACATATACATATACATTCACAAACACGTGTGTGTGTTTTAGTGAAACGGGAATTAAATTATAACGCCTTTGACATATAAGCAATATATATATATATATATGTATATATATGCTCGTGTGTGTGTGTGTGTTTGTGTGTGTGTGTGTGTGTGTGTGTGTGTGTGTGTGTGTGTGTGTGTGTGTGTGTGTGTGTGTGTGT
>NC_068987.1:54183833-54187328 GCF_001194135.2 Octopus bimaculoides | reverse complement strand
CACACACACACACACACACACACACACACACACACACACACACACACACCCACACACACGCACACACACTAACACATATGACGTGTTTCTTTCAGTTTCTGTCTACCAAATCTACTTACACGGCTTTGGTCAACCCGAGGCTACGGTAGAAGACACCTGCCCAAGATGCCACGTAGTGATATTGAAACCGGAATCATGTGGTCGGGTTACAATCTTCTTACCCCACAATCATATAAATATACATGTTTATAAATATATACATGCATACACACACACATACACACGAGTGTATATCTGCCAAGACTTTGCAGTCCTTTAGATTTTAACGCCCGCCAGCAAAAAATTATTTCCTGCAAGCATTATATCATATGAATCTGAAATTTGTTGTGTGATTTTTATCGCTCGGAGCAATGATAATCGCAAAACTCTTACTATTTATAACCAACATTTTTTTCTGAATTTTTATTTAAGACATATAACAATCATCGTTACTAAAATTTTTGTTTAGATTTTTGTCAGGAAATCATTGAGAAATAGACGAAAGTGAAAGGAAATAACATCATTGTCGAAGTGAAGACGGACAAAAAACAAAGCAAGCTGAAACCCGCCGTTGCGAAACCTTGAAACAAAAGAATTACTGCCACATCCTTCTATTCAATTTAAATAAAGATTATTTTTGCTGACGCAGAACATCGCTGGTTCTCTCTGTTTGGACTGTTTTACTAGGCGAGTAATTAGTTTGTTTTAGAAATTGTTAATTTATACTTCTAATGGAAATTTATATTTATTTTAAGTTCATTAATTAACCCTTTCAGACCTGAGGCATTTCTTTAAACGGAAAGAAATAGTTTCAATGTTCCAAAATAGATTGTGTGATAAATTAATAATGGTTGTATAATAATATTATCATAAGCAGAAATATACACGCTGCCGTCAGAATTATGAGGAACTATTAGACTATTCAGCTGAGGGATGATGTCACCTCCTCTTCCTTCACCTATTACACCCTGAATGTTTCAGTGAGTCAAGGTTGGACGTTCTGAAAGTGTGTCTATGTTTGCTTGTGACAACCGAAGCACCTACAGCAATGAACGAAAGCATGGTACTTGTTAAGCTTGTGAATGACGGCTGTGAATATCTATCTATCTATCTATCTATCTATCTATCTATCTATCTATCTATCTATCTATCTATCTATCTATCTATCTATAGCTAACTAGATAGATAAACAGATAGACAGACAGACAAATAGGTAGATAGATAGACAGATAGGTAGAGAGATAGACAAACAGACAGACAGGTCCATTCACCCAACCCTGTTTTCATCACTATCAAACCTCCTTTTTGACAAGTTCACTGAGGCAGAGCACTTCCCTGTCCACTACCACTTTCCTTTCTAAGTGAAACAAGAAAAAGTCGATGAGGGTTTGATCGAAACGGGAGGTGACCACCCTGAATCCCTTCAGCCTCGTCTACCACACAGCCTTTTTCGCCTGTTTGCTTCGAGGGAAAACAGGTATGGAAAATAACAGTAATGAAAAGAGATGGAATGCGAGGTTTCATTAAGGGAACAGGTACTTAGGGCCAGTCAAGGAATTCCACAGATTCAAGAGCATTCTGATTACCCAGAACTAGTGCCCTCACGCAATAGCTGCTGCGTTCTTTAGTCAGCTGATGCATGCTGAGAGCTCCCTACAACTTTCATAACAATGATAACGTCTACGATGATGACGACTACCACCATAACCACCACCATCAACACTACAAGCAGCAGCAGCAGCAGCAACGACAAAACGACCCTATCAACAGTAATAGCACTAGCATCATCATCACAGCCACAACAACTACCACCACCACCACCACCACCATCATTATCACGATCGCCATCGCCACAGCTCCACCACCATCGCCACCACACCACCACCATCGCCACCACTCCACCACTACCTCAACAGGAAATACGGATATTAATGGGAGGAACATACACACGCACTAGCGTACATATTCACACATACACACACACACACACACACACTCACACGCACACATGCGTGCGCACTTAAGGCGGCGAGCTGGCAGAAACGTTAGCACGCCGGGCGGAATGCTTAGCGGTATTTCGTCTGCCGCTACGCTCTGAGTTCAAATTCCACCGAGGTTGACTTTGCCTTTCATCCTTTCGGGGTCGATTAAATAAGTACCAGTTACGCACTGGGGGTCGATGTAATCGACTTAATCCGTTTGTCTGTCCTTGTTTGTCCCCTCTGTGGGTAGTAGTGCGTACATACGCATACATACACACAGACACACGCACTCGCACACAAACTCTCACGCACAGACACAGACATGCGTGCGCACAAATACGTACGCACTAGCATACATGCCCATACACACACACACGCACACACACTCACGTGCGCGCGCACATACGCACACACGAGCACTCACACATACACTCATACACTCATACACTCACAAACACACAGAGACATGCGCATGGACATACGCACACACAGACACACATGCGAACACACACACACACACACACACACACACACACACACACACACACACACACACACACACACACACACACACACACACACACACACACATTCATTTACACACGTACCCAAACATACGCATATAGAGAAGCGATCGAGAAACTCCTGAGGGGAGTGAAACGCGATTTACCGTAAAAGTAATTATGCCAATCAATGGTTGGTTACTGGTCATGTGATGCATGGAGTTAGCTGTTGATGTTGGTGTTGATGGTATTGATGGTGTTGATGATGGTGATGATGATTAGTAATGTGATACCGAATCGAGATTCATGTTACACAGGTAATTTTATCCCCAAACTACCTTGCCTGATAACCTACCCATGTATCGCTCTACTTACTTTCCTACACCTTTTTTCGCACATAAGCACGCATAAATATGTTAACGTACATATGTGTATGTAGCAACATACATATACACATATGTAACCCCCACCGCCACCAATACGCACATATATATATGTACACAGATTCCTGTTATTTTGAATAGTAATAATGCCATTATCCAATCAGCTCTAAATGATTATTCGATGAGTTAATATTACAAAAATAAAATTTGCTGCACCGTTTATAAATACTTATAAATTACAGAATTGTTTTAGACACTCCCGGCTGTCTGATGATCTGTTACTTGAAACACAGAGTATCATTCTGTGAGGTCTTTTCAACTCCAATAAAATGAATTACATAACATATATATGTATGTATATATGTATGTATGTATGTATGTATGTATGCCAATCAGTGGTTGGTTTATGTATGTATATATGCATTTATGTATGTGTGTGTGTATGTATATATTAGGATTTGAGTACAGTAAAAGGACAAAACGAGGACAAGTTTCAGCAAAGATGTTTGGTGCTTAAATGGCTATATATGTGTGTGTATGTGTGTGTGTATATGTATATATATACATACATATATATATATATATATA
>NC_068987.1:54181117-54183371 GCF_001194135.2 Octopus bimaculoides | reverse complement strand
TATATATATATATATATATATATATATATATATGTATGTGTGTATGTATATATGTATATGTATGTATGTCACTTTCTCTCTCTGTGTATATATATATATAGTTATATATTTATATATATATATATATATATAGACACATACACACACAGACACACACACACACACGCACGCACGCACACACACACACACACACATATTCAAAATAAGATACATATTCAGTAACTAGACACACGAATACTATGAAGCACATATTAATCAATCTACTGGTGGTATTTATTAACTGGGAGCAAACTGGAAATTAGCTGAACCCATGATAAAAAAAATATACCATATAGATAAATGGCAACAATAAATTATACTCATATATATGAAAAAAAAACAAACATATTTTGTAATACCTTACGTTAGATATGTCTGTATGTATGTATTTATGTACGCATGTATGGATTTATTTATGTATGTATGCATTTATGTACTCCCCCCCACACGCGCGCGCAGACACACACATATGCTAACACACGTATATATATATTATAATGCTATTTCTTTTTACCATTCTATTGCATACACGTTACTATATGTTAGCTTGGAAAGAAACTTCTGTCGCATTTCAAAATAGGAAAGAAACGGGCTTCTTCGTCCTTAATTGATATAGTTAATCAAGATAACATTTCATTATTGACAACATAATGCTATCAGTTTCTGGCTTTAAAGTTCTTCAAGATTTGAAGCAAAGAAGCAATATCATTTTTAACCCCTCCATAAATTTATATACCGCTTCCTTATAAATAAGGCTGCTATGATTTGAAAAGATGATAGTAAGATGGTGCTAGGTCGGGAGAATAAAGAAAATAAGGAAAAATTGCAATATCTAGTGCGATAATCTATTCCTGAGTAATTTGGGCAATATTTGGTTCTGCTCTTTGCTATTGATCAATGGTGGAGCTTTTTCAGCATATTTTGTGCAATGCTTGCAATTGGCGACAGTACTTTCTGCTCTCGCCATAGACGACACCCTTTATAGACCATCAAACACAGAGCATGACTTTTGTGAGGGCGTAGTCCTGTTTTGAAGATGGATTCTAATTTTCTTTTGGTGCTAACTATTGACATTTTTGTTGGACAAGGCTGTAGAAAATCCATTTATCGTTACTTGTGATGTTTCTACTTCGAATAATTTGGTAGTAAGTTTATACTTTTATGAGAAGCTGAGAAGCAGTCGACGTAAACTGACAAAGTTTACGTAGATACTTTTCCTCGTTCATGAAGGTGTTTTATGATTGATAAGTGATTTGAATAGAACTGTTTTGCTAATTATCCTGCTGTTTGCTTCCGATTTTTATAACTACGGTTTTCAGAATCTCGATATTGATAGAACTTGATTGTACTGAGCGAAAGTAATCTGTGAGAGTAAAAAAAAATTCAGAAGAAACTAACCAAGACATCTTCATTTCCATAGACAGAATAAATATCTCTTGCCGTTTCCATTGCTGATGAGCTCTTATGAATTCATACAGTATCAGCGTACGGTATGGGCCTGATCTACGCTACTTCAAAAGAGTAAAATCGATACAAATTGAACTACGATGGTATAAATTAATCTTCAAAGAAAGAAAACTACTTGAGAATGTAAATATTGTCTTCTATCTATCTATCTATCTATCTATCTATCTATCTATCTATCTATCTATCTATCTATCTATCTATCTGTGGCTATGGCAAAATAATGTATCTGGTGGACGCGTCTGAAAGGTTTAGAGACAGACACTTTCCTCTCTGGTCAATCTCTCATCAACTTTTTCAAGTATCACTTGAAAAGGAAAGTGAGAGTAGAGAGGCAAGTTTTGTCTAGTGAATGTTTCAAAAAAAGATGAGTGAATATAGCAAGGATGGCACGCATGAATGAGGAAGCTACCTTGAACATGATCCTATGAACCCGGAAAATTTAAAACAGAGAGTTACTTACTTGCAAATAAATGTGCTAACATGTGACATTATTGACCGAGGTTACCATGGCCTTTTCCGTAGGCTTTTCTTTCCACGGATAAACCTTATCTGTTTCCTCCTTTACATTTTACATCATGATATTTCTGTGATACACGATCCCTATTGATCGTGTTTTTTAATCCCTTTTGATCGAAAACCTACCCCGCCTTTTTTTTTCTACCCAAAAAGAAAAGCTCTTCATTGTAATTTGTCCCCTGTGTGTTCAGCCCTGTGTGGCTAATAAAGAAACATATCTATCTATCTATCT
>NC_068987.1:54179100-54181107 GCF_001194135.2 Octopus bimaculoides | reverse complement strand
TCTATCTATCTATCTATCTATCTATCTATATTTAAATATATATATATATACCAATATCATTTCGGAGTATAACATTAGCAGCTGTCCTGGTTTGCATGTACGCATGTTTGACGTGTTGTGTGTATGTGTGTGTGTGTATGTATATTTGTGTGTTTGTGTGTGCCAGTATGCCTGTGTATGTATATTTAGATTCAAAGTACTTCGAGTAGACCAAAGAATAAAGGTCCTTCTCTAATGCGGTATAGTTATCCCGATGAAGACCTGTAAGAAGACGCGAAATTGTTTTTCTGCTTACTTAAAAAGACAAGATGTTTTTACACCATGTCAATCCCCACAGCTAAGGTCTTCAATGAATAACCGTAAAGTTATCTATAATGTACATATATATTCATTTACAAGATATATTACACGATATATTCATTTATTCCTTTATTATTAGTTCGGCCTACGCCATAAGTCACTATTATATGACTTTGGACACAAGTGTCTTTCCCAATTACGCATGAATCTTCCTGACTGAAGTTTTTGCATTTTATATTGGAATACGAATTGCGGAGCTTTTTTTTTTTTTTTTTTTATCTCAGAATATAAAGGTAATAAAGTCGAGTCGAAATACTTTTAGAAAAAGAAGCTTAAGTAACTGCGCTAAATTTAACGTTCGTCAGCCGTACTTTTATCGCCGTCATCGCCGCCAAAACCACTACCACCACCACCACCACCACCAATACCACCGGCATCTGCACCACAATCACAACCACCGCTACTATACTAATACTAGAAAAATATAACGGATGTGGTTTTTGTTGCTATTTTTGTTGTTGCTGTTCATGATGGTGGTGGTAATAATGATGATGATGATGATGATGATGATGACGATGATGCTGATGTCCTACTCTCATACACATAACACGTGTGAAAATGCAGGGACTACTTGTTACTATTTCAATATCTCGAACAACAATGAGGGAGGCTGAAGGGAGTCGGCTGGAGGTGGCAGTTTTAACTGATAATAATGGCGGTGGAGTTGGGAGATGGAGATTTGGATAATAAATATACTGGAGGGGTGGGGGTGGGGTGATGATTACTGTTGTTGATGGAACTGCTTAAATGTGTTGCTGTGCTAGTGGTGTTGGTGGTAGTGTTTTTGTTGTTGTGGTGGCGGTATTGGTGGTGATGGTGGTGGCGGCGGCAGCGGTGATGACTCCGGGAACGATTATGACGATGATGATAATGATGACAACGACGACGATGACGATATTGGTGGTGGCGGCGATGGTGTGGAGATGATGATGCTAAAGATCCAGTAGTAGTAGTGGTGAGGTTGGTTGTAATGGTGAACTACTGGGGGGGGGGTTGAACTCAGAATTTGGTGGCAGAGGATGGTAGTGGGGGTGGTGGTTGTTGCTTTTGTTATAATTAAAGTCAGTCTTGTCATTCCAGCCGCGGTCGACTTTTCCTTTAGGGTACCAAATGCTCCCATCCCTTAATTAAAATTAGTAACGTATAGTTTAATCGTTTTTTCTAACAGGTCAGTCAACCACACAGAGGTTCCAAAACTGATGGTAAATTTGCCGTTGTTGTTATTGCTGTTGGTGATGCTGATGGTGGTGGTGGTGGTGGTGATGACGACGATGATGATGATGATGATGCGGAGGAGGGGGTTTCTGACGTATAAAGGTGTGTCTCAATGATACAGTGAATGGAATTGGAAGGGAAGGTACGCGTCCGGTTTATTTAAGTCTTCGGGTGTAACATATACATCGCTAACGATATGTGTGTGTGTGTGTGTGTGTGTGTGTGTGTGTGTCTGTGTGTGTCTGTGTGCGCGCGTGTGTGTGTGCGCGTGTGTGTGCGTGTGTGTGCGCCCCAGCATGGCCACAGTCAAATGACTGAAACAAGTAAAAGAATGAAATAATATGTGTGTGAATATGCATATTTCTCTATCTATCTGTCCGTCCGTCCGTCCGTCCGTCCGTCCGTCCGTCCGTCCGTCCGTCCGTCCGTCCG
>NC_068987.1:54177372-54178320 GCF_001194135.2 Octopus bimaculoides | reverse complement strand
TATATATATATATATATATATATATATGTATATATATATAGACACGCAATCATATATTTCACACGGTGTACCACATACATTCACGCATTCACAAATACATACTCATACACGCACACACATACACATCACACACACATACACGAGCGCACACACATACACATACACACCGACAGACACATAGATACTCCTATGGATACCTACATCACCGTAAATTTATACATAGACACATTATTATTCATGAGCACACACACACACACTCACACTGGCCCACTCAAGCCCACCCTGGCTCACTCAAACCCAGGCACATACACGTACACTAACATAGATACATGCACGTGGCTGTCATATGCACTCCACCTGTCACTCACGTGCTCACGCTCGCTTACGTTAACCCGCCCACTTCGATGATTTTTATTTTGCCTGTATCTAACATGGTCTCATGGATATGTGGGCACAGGACGTCATGAAATGCGTACAATAAAAAAATACGAAGTACGAGTACATGCAATATAAACTATTTTTTCGAACAACGAAAGGCACAAATGGAAAACAAGACAAACAACATAAAGAACGACCCTTCACCAGTTGTTGGCTGTTTTCTCGCATTTCGAGCATTTAACAACAATATACGCTTCCGATAAAACAGTTGCTCTCCCACTATTCTATACCCTTACTCTGTCACTCTCTCTCCCTCACTCCTCCTCCCCTGTTCACATGGCTCCCACGTGCCCATTGGCCATCTTTCTTTCTTCTCCTAACTTGTGTTTCTTTCTCTCCGTTGTAGCTGGAACAAGGAAGACGTGTTCTTGTCTGTCTTCTGTCCAAGCTTGATTTACGCGTTCGCCACCACAGCCTCGTTTAGGCTGAGCAGCTCTTCCTGTTTGCTTTCGCTGTCCTGTTTGTGTTACCAATTTTGACCCTCCGCAAAAAAATATATATATGCTCATA
>NC_068987.1:54175783-54176927 GCF_001194135.2 Octopus bimaculoides | reverse complement strand
AGTTCTAGGCTGATAAAGAATAGGTCCTGTGTCGATTTACTCGACTAAAGGCGGTGCTCGAGCATGGTCGCAGTCAAATGACTGAAACGAAAAAAGACAAAAGAATAAAAGAATATATATATATCATTTAATATGCACAATCTAAAAAGCTGTAGAGATACAATAAATCGACCGATTTATTATAACATGCCATGTATCACTGCATACTTTCAGGATCAGTGCATACTGTTAGATATGTTTGAAAACAAAGATGCTGGTCTATGAGAAAACATGTATGTGTCTGTGTGCCTGTGTGTGTGAGACTAGATGTGTAGAGTGTTAGGAAGAGTTCGAGCATTCGTGCAATATGAATGGCTTTGTGTATGTATATGTATGTGTGAGTGTGTGTAATTCAAATGCATATCGTGAAAGAACGGAAGAGTTGTCGTGAGTTACTGTACATGTATCAGCTGGAAGTGATACCAGCGTAAAAGGCGTTTTTTTTTTGTAGGTAACATGTGTAAATCAAAGAAGAATGATGTTGAAAAAAAATTAAGTCTGAGAACGAAAATTGTGCAACGAAAACTGTTGCTGGATCCAGTGAGGGAAAAATGGTGGGAAAGAAAGTGTTAAAGACGAAGAGATTAAACAAAATAAGCTGAAACTAGAACCTGGAACTATATTTGAAAAACTAAAGCTTAGGTTTTATAAATGTCAAATGTTGAACTGACTGTGGGCCAGATATCTTGATTAAATCTATCATAGTTTCAAAAATCCTTATTAAAAACTCTACCCAAACAGAAGAAAGTGTTGAATGATGCTGTGATAGTTCGACGTGCAAGTTGCGAAACTAAGTGAACTAGTGGCAGCCCATTGCAAAGATAAGTAGCAAAAGTAATATGAAAATAATGGTACACTAGTAGAAAGAAATTTAAAGAAAATGACAATCAGAAAATTATCAGGCATAGATGTTCTAACAGAATTTTATATTGAAAGAGAATAAAGATATTAGACGAATCAAAATAGTGATCAACTACTATATTTCAATTCTCATCAAAATAAAAGCCGCTTGAAAGAACATTGCATGCGCGCGCACACACAAACACACACACACACACACACACACACACAAACTCACACACACACACACACACACACACACACA
>NC_068987.1:54170864-54175372 GCF_001194135.2 Octopus bimaculoides | reverse complement strand
CGCACGCACGCACGCACACACAGATGTATACAATGTACAGTGAATACCTTAACCAGTTTATACAGGAACATTGAGCTACTAAAGATATGAAACCTGAACAAGATGATGTTGTGATAAAGAAAATATTGGGTTAATGTAGAGCAGTTGCTAAAGAAGAAAGATGAAACAATAAAGAACCGCTGAAAGTTAGCTTTAGTGTGTCTGGTCTACTAGAAAGGGGTTGATAATATACTGTGTGAGCGGATTATCAAAATATTAGGATTAGCCAAAATCTACCACTACACGTAGCTGTTACTCAATACCTAATCGAAATGTGGTATACAAATTGATTTCTCTATAATTCTAACAAACGAATTAGGCTTGACTTTACTCATTATCAAAAAAATAACATGAAGGGCCTTATTTTGTCAGTGCTGCTCGTTGTACTCTCATTAAATCCATTAAGAAATTTGATCATAACAGTGTTTATGGAATGGATATCTTGAATCCAAAAACATCGCTCACCCTTTCTTGCAGGAGTTCAGAAGCTGTAAACCAAAGGAATATATTCTTGTTTGGATCGCAAAATAAAAAAATGCTCTGTCGTAGAAACCAGTTGCCAACTTGGCAACAATGTGGAAAGAAAATACGAAAGAACTTATTCACGGGCCATTGATGAGGAGTTTGTAAATCCAACACTAAAACCCACTTTCGGCTTTATATCCATTATTGAGCATTAAGGAATGATAAAAGGCAGCAAAATGTGTACCGATGCGCCTGAGGTAAAAATACAATTTAATTTAGTTTCATTGAAAAAGACTGTGTTTCATTGTTTATATGCTGCAGATGATCACAATATAGAGGACAATAAAAATCTGTAGGACTTTTTAAGATTTACTGGTTAAATGGTTTGCGCTAAGGGTGATGAAAATAATTTCATTATTTATCATTTTTTTAGTAACTGTTCTTATCGAGCAAGTGACAGGACTTTTAATCTGAAATTCGAATAAGGAAAAGAAATACAATATATATGAACACATAAAACTTCCATATATACACACATACATACATGTGCGCGCACACACACACACATACATACATACATACATACATACATACATACATACATACATACATACATGCATACATCCATCCATCCATCCATACATACATACATACATACATACATACATACATACATACACTGGAACTGTAAAAATCTGTAAAACTTTCCAGAAGTTTATCATTTAAGTATATATAGGAATGTCTAGACATGCAAATATAAGCATGTGAATGCATAGATAAAACAAAACATACAAATCTGCTGGCGTGGCTGTGTGGTCGGAAGCTTGCTTCCCAATCACATGGTTCCGAGTTCAGTCTCACTGCGTGGTGCCTTGGGCAAGTATTTTTTACTATAGCCTGGGGCTGACCAAAGCCTTGTGAGTAAATTTGGTAACCGGAAAGTGAAACAAACCTGTCGTGTATATATATATATATATATATATTATTATTATTATTATTATTATTATTATTATTATTATTACAAATTTGGGATTTTACCAATAGAACTGCAACTCCTGCTTCAGGACAAGCTTATTTTCTGGAATACGCATAGAAAGTTATACCCAATATTGAATATAACTTTCTATGTGTATTCCAGAAAATAAGGTTGTCCTGAAACAGGAGTTGTGGTTCTATTGGTAAAATCCCAAATTTGTGATAATATTGTAAATGATACTGTTTACATTGCATTAGTAAAGTGTAAAGTAGCAAATGTCCTGATAACCTGGAATACTTATTATTCCCTAAGTTTTTAATATATATATATATGTATGTATTTGTGCGAATGTGTTTATTCTCCCACCATCGATTGACAACCGATGTTGGTGTGTTTACGTTCCCGTAACCTAGCGGTTCGGCAAAAGAGACCGATGGAATAAGTACCAAGCTTACAAAGAATAAGTCCTAGAGTCGATTTGTTCGACTAAAGGCGGTGCTCCAGCATGACTGCAGTCAAATGACTGAAACAGATAAAAGAATAAAAGAATATTCATGCATTAATACATACATACATACATACATACATACATACATACATACATACATACATACATACAAAAATATCCTACTGATGCTGAAATTCCAATGAAATAACCTTGGATTTAGGTTAGAAACCGGCTTTTTCTCTATTAGCAAGAGATCATACATACATTGTCATACATATATTCACGCTCATATATATATATATATATATATATATATGAGTGTACTTAGAAACGATTAACTAAGCAGTGAAAATTTGTAAAACATTTCAGTGATTCTCCATATGATGCTCCTGGGTGTTCTGTCGTGACACGCACTCACAAGTGTAATTTTAACCACTCGTACACAACATACGCACAATACACACATACACACATATGCACACTTCAACAAATCAAGGTAACCACAAAATCCGAGAGCTGTCTTGGGTTTTGTGGTTCGCCGGATTTAGGCTTTCTACTTGAATTCTGCAAAGGAAAACTCTTAAAACAAATCGCAAAGGAACATACATAGTACATGCACGCATGCATACATACATACCTACGTACATACATACATACATACATACATACATGCATACATACATACATACATACATACATGCATACATACATACATACATACATACATACATACATACACACACACATACATATGTACATATGATAATAGTCAATATTTTAGAAGTTGATTTTCAGCTGCTAATACACACATACAAATACACTCAAACACACACACACACACACACACACACACACACACACTCATACACATACCCACGCACAAACACATACCCAAGCACAGATACATGGCGACATTCATGACACATATACACATAATCAAAATACGGGAGTGGTTACGATTGGAATGTCTTTGGTTATAAATATTTCAACTATGACCATGTAGTATTTCGGTATATTTAGACCAACATTCTGGAATAAATCCTATTTTAAGTTCAAGATAGTAGACTGTAAATTGTGGGAGAGCTCGAAAGCTATTTCTTGCAGATTACGTAACCATCTTCAGGTTATCTTCTTGGTTCGTGTGTTTCTTATTTTTTAAGTTAGCTAAATGCATTGCTTAATAGGTAAGCAAGCTTCCAGCAAACTTAGGTTTCATTCTAGGTGGTAAATATTACACTTGGATATAAGGGCTTCTAATTTAGGCACAAGGCAATCAATTTTTTAATGGTACTAGGTCGATACCATTGACCCTACCAACACTTTACTGATACTTCATTTTATCGAGTACAGAAGGATGAATGCTAAAATTGATCTAACCGGCATTTGAGCTCGGAACGTAAAGAGCAAGAGCAAATAACGTAAATCATTTGCCAACGCTCAAACGATTCTGCCAATCCATCGTCCTTAACCGGATAATACCATTGAGAAAGGCGTGGAAGTCTCATATGCTATTTATCTTACTTTCAACATGGCTGACCAATCGTTATTGAGTCCTCAAATCACGAAAGGCCAAGTAATATTCCGCTGCTTAGTTGTAATCGTAAATATTGATATTTGGAAGCAATCTTGTGTTAAGAGGCTGGCTTATTCAGTATCCACCATGACTGAAATAAGCCTTGAAAACTCCATTGTACGATCCACTACATCATGCTACAGATAAATATCGTTTGTGGGAATCAGGTCAAAATTGTAAACGGCCAGGGGACTGTTCAGATACCGAGTATATTAACCTAACGCGTGCAGACTGTCATATTTCCTTTTGGGGTAGACCAAAGGCAGTGTATCTTTTTATGCATATGAAAGTCAGATTAAAATAAATGTAATTTAATAAGACAGTCAATTAAATAATATTTTATTGGACATACGAAAAAAATTTAATTACATTTATTGTGAAAATGTAATTAAAAATATTGAAGTAAGCAATAAAAATGTAAACTTATTCTTTAGAGATATTCTGGTGACAATTTAAGAACATCAATATAATTCATTCTAATTGAAAGTGATACAATGAAATAAAATAAAATATAATTTTATAATGAGGAATACGCATCTCTTATTGTGGTCAAGTGTGGAGGCGCAATGGCCCAGTAGTTAGAGCAGCGGACTCGCAGTCATAGGACCGCGGTTTCCATTCCCAGACAGGGCGTTGTGAGTGTTTATTGAGCGAAAACACCTGAAGATCCACGTGGCTGCAGCAGGGGATGGTGGTGAACCCTGCTGTACTCTTTCACCACAACTTTCTCTCACTCTTCCTATTTCTGTTGTGCCAGTAATTCAAAGGGCCAGCTTTGTCACACTCTGTGTCACGCTGAATCTCCCCGAGAACTAGGTTAAGGGTACACGTGTCTGTGGAGTGCTCAGCCACTTGCACGTTAATTTCACGAGCAGGCTGTTCCGTTGATCGGATCAACTGGAACCCTCGACGTCGTAAGCGACGGAGTGCCAACAACAATTGTGGTCAAGTGGTAAATCTTTAGATCGATGGACAAAATAAGCAACGATATTAGTACAGACCCTTAG
>NC_068987.1:54169265-54170854 GCF_001194135.2 Octopus bimaculoides | reverse complement strand
GGTCAGTCTTGGCATTTATTCTTTCTGGTTTAGTAAATAAAATACTAATCCAGTGGTGATATAATTCTCTCTCCATCTAGCTACCACACCCAGCGCATACTTGGTTTTTTCACTTGATCATTGGTGAGGTGTGTGCGGCGATATGAGTCTTCTACTGATTTTGTGGACATCTAAATCCAGTACTGAGTTCTCTACTTTAATACCTCATCATTCTTTATATATACACATATATATTTGTCAACTAAATGCGGTGGTACTATAGAGGACGGTGTTACTGTTGTTTTTAGCCCCAGGAAGACATCTCCTCCGGCTGGCCAGCGACACAATCTGCCCGCCCGATTAGTATTTGCTAGGAAGGTCATCGCTCCCATCTCTAGCCTTACGTGATACACAGAGACCCGGGTTTCTGGGTGGTTACCCGTCTTCAGTGTGTGTTAATCACTGTCTAGGGATAAAGAACTCATTCTACTCGCAAGATATTATATCCTTTTTCAAGCGTCACACTGTCGCTGATCTCGTAACGAGAGAGATAAGTTATATTAAATCTCTGAGCGAGAGATAAACAGTAACAGTACGGAATCGTAAAATATATTTGTCAACACACGCACACACACACACACACACACACACACACACACACACACACACACACACATATATATATATATGCATGCATATATTGCATATATGCTGAAAAGTTCATGGCCTGAAGGGTGTCGCGAAGGGCCTGGTTGGAGGCCCAACCTTCAGAGTTCTTTTAAGAGGCTTAGAAAAACTGAAGGACCGCTGTGTGTGAATCTGAGAAGAGGAATATGTTGAATAAAATTATAATTAACTGATCCTTCTATAGTTTTTTTTACCGAAATCCAGGAACTTTTCAGCACCGTAATGCGCCCGTAAATATATTTATGTGCGCGCGCGTGTTTGTGTGTGCTTGCATACATGGTGGTGGATCTTCGTCGTTCGACGGAGACTATTCAGTTGTTCGATCAAGTGAATTACCTGCTCCTGAATTAACGTGTAAGTGAACGAGCATTCCACAAATACGTGTACCCTTAATGTGATTCTCAGGCAGAATCAGCTTGATACACTGCATGTAGCAAGGCTCTTGAATTACAAAGTACAATACACCCTACGAGATTCTAAACCGTTTCCGTCGACCCATTTTCACTTACAAGGTATGAGTCGACTTGAGGCTATACAAAAGAACATCTGGTTAAGATGCCGAGAAGTGTGCACCAAACTTGCGACCTCTTGGTCGGAAAGCAAGCTTGTATGTATGTATGTATGTATGTATGTATGTATGTATGTATGTATGTATGTTATCAATCAGTTTCATTTCTGTATTTCTTGTCCATAGAGAAAGAGCCGGACTCTAACATAGATTCAAGGCTCCTTCATTGGAACTTTTATCAACATCATCTAGGTATTTGTGCATATGTGTGTGTGTGCAGTATTTGGTGTTAGTGTATGCGCAGATTTGTATGTTTGTTTTATGGATGCGTTTTTATGTCTAGATGCATGCATATGTATTTATGTGCTAAATTTTTGGAAAGTTTTACATATCTTTACAGTTCCATTGATGGCTA
>NC_068987.1:54162871-54167767 GCF_001194135.2 Octopus bimaculoides | reverse complement strand
CACACACACACACACACACATTCTCGCTGCACACGTTCGTATATGTTCTAAAGCGTACACGCTTCGCACAGAACCTCTATAGGATGAATCGAATAGAGAGCATGAGTGTGAGTGTGTGGGTGGCGGTGAGTAGAGGGGAATGTTCTAGTCTATTGAGGAATAACGTTGCAGTTCATGTCTAGATCCAAAGTGTAAAATTCTACGAAGCAATCATCGGAAAGCAGGTGATATATTAGTTTCACCAGAATTCCGATGGAATTCGAGAAATACGAAGTTGTTTATTTGTTCTGATGATAGTTACATCGCCAATTTTCTTTCTTTTTTCTTTCTTTTCTTTATTTCTCATTGTTTATATTTATTGTAGTAGCAAATGTTGTTGTAGTAGTGGTAATAGTAGTAGTAGTTCTTGTTCTTCTTTTTCATCTTTTTTCTTTATCCATTCTTTTTCTTCTTTTCCACTCTTCCACCCTTCTTCTTCTTCTTCTTCTTCTTCTTCTTCTTCTTCTTCTTCTTCTTCTTCTTCTTCTTCTTCTTCTTCTTCTCGGACAAAATACCTTGCAGTCTTCAATTGAGGCCCTTTACATTCTATGTTCAAATCTCACCGATGTCAACTTTGTCTTTCAGCCTTCAAGAAGAGATAAAAATAAAGTACCAGTCAAGTACTGAGATCGATGTAGCCCACTTCTTCCTCAAAATTGCTGCCTTTGTGCCAAAATTAGAAATCAAAGGCGGCGGGCTGACAGAACCATGAATCGTAAAGGAACGATTTTTTCCTCAGTGAAGCTTTATGAAACGTGACCTTTCACTGCCGACAATAGTAAAATCAACAACAAAAACAATAGCAGCGGCTGCAACAGCGGCAACAACATCAACTGCAGTAACAACAGCAGCAAAAAAGCAGTAGTAATGAAATTGAACTTGGAAAAATTAACAACCACACGGTTCCGGGTTCAGTCCCACTGCGTAGCATCTTGGGCAAGTGTCTTCTACTATAGCCTCGGGCCGACCAAAGCCTTGTGAGTGGATTTGGCAGACGGAAACTGAAAGAAGCCCGTCGTATATACGTATATATATATATATATATATATATATATATATATATATATATATATATATATATATATATATATATGTATGTGTCTGTGTTTGTTCCCCCAACATCGCTTGACAACCGATGCTGGTGTGTTTACGCCCCCGTAACTTAGCGGTTCGGCAAAAGAGACCGATAGAATAAGTACTAGGCTTACCAAAGAATAAGTCTTGGGGTCGAGTTGCTCGACTAAAGGTGGTGCTCCAGCATGGCCACAGTCAAAAAACTGAAACAAGTAAAAGAGTAAAAGAGTAACTGCAACATCAAAGATGTGAGACACTGCTATCAGCAACAGCAACGATAAATAAGAACAGCAACGCAGGCTTCGGAAAGGAAGACGATAATGAAATATGACTTCAGTCAGAGCCATAGTGATTGTTTAATAGCATTCATATGCTCCATCTTCGTCAGGAGGAGATATTAAGTGTTGAACAAAGAACGCTAAGATGTGATGGATCTCCGTCGTTCGACAATGATGATTCACATGCTTGATTAACTGAATTAACTGATTTGCATGTTGAGTGAACTGAAATAATTCGGTTAATCGAATAACGTGTTAATGACCGAGCATTCCACGGACATGTATATCATTAACGTAATTCTTTGGCAGAACCAGCGTGACATAATATGCAAGGCAAGGTTGTTTCTACTTTTTGAATTACAGAGATACAACCTCAAACAAACCGGCAGACTTCTATCATTTAATCCCTCCATGAAATCGTCGATGATTTATCGATACCCTTATCATGTAAATTTCTGAAAGAAAATTAAGCAAGTATAATTAATAATACATTTCTTGATTTAAAAACAATAATTACTTTGTTCTTTTGCATCATTACCAATTTTTAATCGGAAATATATCAAAAGAAATTTTGTGAAGATATTTTGCAAAATTGATAAAGAACAATAAATATCCAGTCATATTGTATTGATGTCGGAATATTAAATATGAAATGTGTGTTTGGCGGATAGTAGTTATTGCATCGATATTTATTTGGAAATTAGTGAGTTTTGACCTTAAATTACCACTCTTTTTCGGATTCAATTTGCTGAACCTGGAAGAATTTGTTAATAATTCAGCGCCCTTTGAGCTCAAAATCGTTTCAGTTTATTGATGACTTGGCTTCCAGGGATCTATAGTTATCATTTTGCCGACTCCTGCTTCGCCCTCTTCAGAACATATATTCCGTACTCGCAGAGCAACATATAAACAAGGACACAAATGACGAAAACACACAGAGGGGAAGGCTGGATTTCTTCAAGCGACGAGAAGTCTTCTTAGAACGTTTTACTCTTTAGTGCTAGTGGATGACTGGAGCGAAAAATTTTGACAAACGTTCAGATTTTGTGGGGCTAGCTGATAGGAAGCTGTGTGCAAAAACTTCAAATTCCTGCTTAATCTGTGTTAACTATTTCGACTGCCTAAATTTACCGCGTTATGTCATCCAGTTCGTACCTAGATAGAGTGTTCGCTAGGCTAGCAGACGGAGATAATGAAGAACACCCAGAATTTCAATCGCTCATATGATCTGGTGTATACTGGTGTTGATAAGATAAGGACTCGATTATTGGAAACTGAACGCGTCTTTACTGGTGTGCGAAACTTATATAAAATAATTCGGAGTTTTAGTTAAGCGGCAGTTGACAGGGTCAACTGCCAAGTGCGCAACCGGTGTTGGGGCATTCAGAAAAGGGTGATTAAAGTAGAATCATTGAGTTTTATCAAAGAAATTACAGTTGAGAATGTAAGATTAAATCAGGAATTAGTGAGTAAATTCGAAGAGACATATCGCAAAGTTATTGCAATTGACTTGCAGGCAGTGACTATAGCATTCATGTATTTCTTGGACGCGGAACACGAAAGTTGCGAGTCAAGATGAACCCGGATACCAGTAGCATGACCTGGTACCAAATTCACAATTCGACTTTGAAAGATTAGATCTTGATTCCAAGAAGTTGTGTGCGGTTTTTAGTGACACTTCGTTCACATATTAGGAGTGAGAGGTGGAACGGTAAAGGAGTAAACTCCAGTGCCTACTCTGAATGGCCCACCTTCACTCTTGGCGGAAGATACGAAATGTTGCGAAGAGATGAAAGCAACAACGGAAATGGGGAAGGTGATAAACGATTTCCCGAAGCACAAAAAGCGCAGGTCACCTGGTTTAGATGGTATTCTCCGTGAATTTTGCTCATATACGCCAGACTTGTTTGTCGATATTTTGGCCGGTGTCAACTGCAACCCATAACATAACAAGAGAATTCCCAGTTCCGTAAAGCGTGGTATGTTGAAGAAGGAGGCGCACTAGAAGGATATATCCTATAAGTTCTGGTTTATAATTCTGATGGGTTTACAGTTCAAGACTTTAACCACAGTACTAGCAAAGAGGCCGACACATGACGCCGAGAGTGTGATCGGAAAAGCTCAGATGTAAGCAATCTGGACCACGACAACATGCACCTCATAAAATATATCATAGAAAAGACAGGCAGTAAATCTACTACTACTACTACTACTACTACTACTACTACTACTACTACTACTACTACTACTACTACTAAGTTGGCGAGGTAGAAGAATCAACAGTACGCCGGACAAAATGCTCAGCGGCATTTCGTCAGTCTTTACGTTCTGAATTCAAATTCTTCTGAGGCCGACTTTGCCTTTCATCCTTTCTGGGTCGATGAAATATGAGTACCAGCTGAGCACTGGGTCGGTGTAATTTACTATATCTCTCCCACCAAATTTTAAGCTTTGTGCTTATAGTATTCGTAGTCATCGTCGTCAGCTGTCCTTCGTAATTCGACGTTGACTGTTTTGTTCAGAAGTCATCACCGGTAGGCTTACGTGTAGGCTGCAAGGTTAGCTCTTGACTCTGAGCAAAACGCCTTTGGACGGGGAGTAAGACAGTTGGCGTCGTCCCGTCAACAGATTGCCTCTCTGGACTCCCATGCCAAGTACCAAATGGTGTACAAGAATGCAACGAGCATGGTCGATAATGGGCTGGTCTCGCAGTAGCAGCTCACTTGCTAGTTGACATTCAGCCATTGTTTGATGGCCGCATTAACCTTTGATATAGGACACCACCGCCTTGTCCGTTATCCAACGTCTTGCTGCCGACGTCTTCATCGTATCCTTGGCCCGTGAGGCCAAGGGGTTGATGGCAATTGCCTTACGGGCTACCTCAATCTACAGACAAAAGGTACGACTTACTGTCCCTTTCACGGATTGCCACTGATGCGGTTGCTGTACCATATCTTTAGGAGAAATGACTGTAGTAAAAAGGATTATTATTACTTTTCTAGTTGTGAACATTATTGTATTATACGAAAGCGCAAAACAGAACATCCCCAGCAGATATAAATATCAAACTAAGTAATGCAATATGATGGAAAGAGAATTAAAAAGAAAAAGAAAAAAACAACAACATGTAGGTTAGCTTTCTTAGACAAGAAATAAGAAGAAAGAGAAAACTAGAATGGAGAAGAAGAGAAGTAGAAGGGAGAAGTAGAGAAAACGAAATGTGTAGCAGAGATAGGTAAATTGAGGTAAATATAGAGAAAAGAAAAGGGTAGAATTATGTAAACGTAAATACATACATACATACATACTTGTGTATATATGAAAAGGGAGAGAGAGAATAAGAAGAACGAATGAAAGAGAGGCAGGAGAAAGTTAGGGCGCAGAACAATATAGAAGAAATGTAATAAAAGTAACAAGAACATCACTTTTAGATATTCATATCAGCGATATGAAAATTCCATCATATCTATTACTGCGCTAGTGTGATAATAGGAATATATATATA
>NC_068987.1:54159069-54162594 GCF_001194135.2 Octopus bimaculoides | reverse complement strand
ATCCTTCTCTCTCCCTTTCCCCTCCTTCTCTCTATCTCTATCTCTTTCTTCTCTATATGAAAGCGAATGATGATCGTTATGACGACGATGATAACGGTGATGATGGCGATGATGATGATGATGATGATGATGATGATGATGATGATGATGATGATGATGATGATGATGACCAGGTCTGCGCTAATGATGGAGTACGATATAAATCATCTAAGTTAATAACTGTCATTTCGCATAGTTTACAAATACTATTGAACCTACTTCTCCCACACGGATAAAAGGTGAACTCAGCCAATGACCTTTTAATAAGTTTGTAGGTAAGTGATGGAAATAAAAAGAATGTTTTCTTGATAAGTTGAAAGAAGAAACGGAGGTAGCTGAGAAAAATGACATGGTAATATTGTGTATCCCTGTTGTGGCTAATGAGACCCAACTAGGTGGGAACCACGATCCCTCTATTGTAAACTGTTGCTGATGCTTTTGTTTTGCCCCAAATCAACATTGTTCGAGAAGACCCATGTTCGAAGGTATTTCGGCTGAGATCAGCCTTCTTTATCTTCATATTGGAATCGCAAGTAACTTGTTTCCATTGCCCGCAAGAAGTCACTTCAAGGTGTAAAACTAGTCTTAATAGAATGCCAGAAAGGTGGCTCTAAGTGGTAGCTCGACGTGTCAGAAATGACAGTCTAATCTCACTCGTATTATACCCTACCGTTTTATCATTGGAATGATACCTTCGAAAATATGTTCACGTAATATACGAAAGACAGAATGGTCATAGCTGGAATAACATTGATCAGAGGTCTTTTTGGCAAAGAAAACCGTGGCTAAACAACAACAGCAGAAGCAGTAGTAGCAACGGCAGCAAGAACTGCAGCAACGGTAACAACAACCACAACAACAACAACAACCACAACGACGACGACGACGACGACTTACACTATAAACGGCATCTTGATGATTCTCTTCGGAGTTACTGGAACAATCATTGTTTAGGAAAGCATTATAAATTTTCCCAGTATTTTCTATTCTTTTGAAAAGGACAAAGAGAATTTATTGATAAGATAATTAAAGACAAATACAATTCATTGCCTAATAGAATTTATAGGTTAAGATACTTATAACAAGTAGATACTTTAATGTGCTGAAGTCATATGAAATAACAAACTTGACAACGTTCACTGAATCTATTGTTGATAATTCGTGTTCCTCGCCTAATTTATCTGATATTAAATTGAACTTAATCGTCTAAAATGACTTGCTACATATCTCTGTAAAGTAATTTTAGTATATTTTCCGACTTAAGTATCAAAATATCTTCAAGAGTAGTGTTAAATGTTTGGAATACAGTTTGCTCAGAAACTTCGTTTTCGTTGTCTTTTTGTAACCGAGGATGGTTGCATCATTTTTATTTATTTCAATCATTAAACTGCAGTCGTGTTGGGTCACCGCCTTGAAGGATGTTAGTCGAAGGAATCGATCCCAGTGCTTACTTTTAAAGCCTAGTGATTTATTCTAACGGTCTCTTTTGCCGAATGGTTAAGTTACGGGGACGTAAACAAACCAACACCGGTATCAACCGATCGTAGGGAACAAACACAAACACGAAGACATACATATATATACATAATACACACACGCACAATACATTTATACATGCATACATACATACATGCATGCGTACATGTATGCTTACATACATACATGCATATATACATGCATGCATGCACGCATACGTACATACATGGACACACATATGTACGTATGTGCATATCTATCTATCTATCTATCTATCTATCTATCTATCTATCTATCTATCTATAAGTCTATCTATCTATCTTTATCTACATCATTATATTCTAATCAACATGGATGTCTTGTTAGTTCACCGAATACTGTCTTATTTGACTGAATACTGTCTTATTTGACTGAATCTCTTAGTGCATAAAAGCATACATACAGAACATGTCACAAATAGCCAAGAGACTTATTAAAAATTAATTACTAGCGACAGAAGCAGTACTAATACCAAAAATGCACGTCAGCTACAATGTATATGTGTGTTTTTATACACGAAGCGCCTATATGAGAGGTTCTTTCAAGACTAAAACTATAGCTTTCGATGTTCTAACAAAACATCCACGTTAAGTTGGATTTAAAAGTTGCCTTTTGCTACTAATTCCGTTTCCATCGTTAATAATGAGCATATACATCTATATAAATGTCGGGCTTCTTTCAGTTTCCGATCACCCCTGGTTGTTCATATAATTTAGACTTGTGTTATTTTATATGCATTTACTAGCACCAATGTACTTCAGGTACAGTATATCTATACACAATGCAGAGTACTGCATGTTCTTGTCATTAATGAGTTTAAGCTAAATATTAGCATAAACTCAGTGCATATGATTCGGTGATGGATTCTATGTCAAGGCTTTTTCTCTCTTTATCTGTGTTGTTTCCAACGTACCAAGGCTCCGCATCATCTGCTATGCTCAGTCCTTCCTTCCGCGAACAAAGGCTATTCACATGCGCACACGAGTTATTACATACAGACGATTGTAAGAATACAATCCCAGTCAAAGTTTAAGACTACATGTTGTCGCTCCATAACCTTTAACCTGTGACCAAACAATAAATCACAGTGGTAGTTAGTGTCCGGATCTGATGTCAAGACTAATATTATCCGACTTTCATTCCTGTTGTTTTTTTTTTTTGCTTCCTTCTTTGATTCTTGAGAAAGAGTCATACTCAGCATTATATGAACATGCACAAGTGTCACTCTTAGGTTTGAAAGACATGCCTCTACAAAATACATCTAATTACACAACGTTTCTGTAGTTTAGAACGATCACTTGGAATAATCCCATTCAACGTGTTTGCTGCCATACCGTTTGATTTCACGAAACTTGTCGTCTCAATAGAAGCAATATTAAATCCGATACGAAACGTAACAGAGGAAAACAATCCAACAGAAAGCGAAAAATCATTCGAATTCCGATTTTTGTAGTCGCCTTTATTTATTATCTTTTATTTGTTTCAGCCATTGGGCCGCAGGTATGCTGGAGAAACTGCCTTGATGGGCTCGGCCAAAGAAATCGACCCTAGTACATATTTTTAAGGTTTGGTATTTATTCTAACGTTGTTCTTTTGCCCAATTGCTGTATATTTTTGATACTCTCACTGCTTTACAACCAGTGGACCTGTGTTAGTTTGTTTATGTCCTCATAACTTAGTGGTTCGGAAATAAGAAACCGATAGAAGTAGCAGACTTAGAAATAACGAACTGGGGTCGATTTATTCGATTAAACTCTTCAAGGTGGTGCCCCAGCATGACCTTAGTCCAATCACTAGAACAAGTGAAAATGAAAAAAAAAAAAAAGTAAAAACAAACAAATAGATGAAGATTAGGTTTGCTCAGCCAGGACAAACAAAGGAATAATAAACAACAGCATTAAAGTAAAGTCCCACAAGTATTTATTGTCTAAATGTTCTGTCTTCAGTTACATTTTCGTTGTTGATTATCAG
>NC_068987.1:54157668-54158426 GCF_001194135.2 Octopus bimaculoides | reverse complement strand
ATATATATATATATAAATTCAATAATAGGACGAATTCTTTTACAAGAATTTATCAAGTAGCTAGCGTGAAAAAAACCTCATAAGGGAAAAAATCAATAATTTATTCCCGAAATATATATTTATATTTATATAAGGGCATTACTATACAATAACGCCTCACGCTATGAGGGACTCTAAGGTCAGACTACTATAAAAAGCACATTTTTACGGTGTTCGTTTGATATGTTGATTCACTGTTTATTTCTACTTTTCTTGACCATATTATACTGACGAGTAGAGGTTGCCCTATATATCTATATTTTATAGTGATGCCTCTAAGTTGGATGGTTAAACCGCAACCCTTCATACGGGACTATTTGTGACACACATGGAATAGATTCTTTGGAGTGAGGTGTTTTGAACTCACTAGCCGATAAATGTCTTAGTGTCTGCCTCACGTGGTCTTGATGTCGCATGGTCAAAATTCACGTGAGTTATTAGACACTTGCAAATTTATTCGAATATTGAGGCTGAAGAACGGAATAGGGTAACTTCATACCCATAACCGTGAAACGTCGTACCCAATTAACTAAAAGCAGAAATCATGATCTATAATTTAGTCTGTTTTTAAGGGGTTGGCTTTGAGAGTTGCATTTCCTCGCATTCGGTAAAAATGTGCTTTTTATGGTAGTCTGACCTTAGAGTCCCTCATAGCATGAGGCGTTATTGTATAGTAATGCCCTTATATATATATATATATATATATATATATATATATA
>NC_068987.1:54152753-54156987 GCF_001194135.2 Octopus bimaculoides | reverse complement strand
GGTCAAAATTCACGTGAGTTATTAGACACTTGCAAATTTATTCGAATATTGAGGCTGAAGAACGGAATAGGGTAACTTCATACCCTTAACCGTGAAACGTCGTACCCAATTAACTAAAGGCAGGTTTGTTTTTACTCTTCTCTTCTGTTTTTTGTTCTGTGTGTGCCATAAATATCGCCATCCGTTGGAGAAAAAATTTGTAGTTTGGAATCAGTAGTTCTTTGACTGCTATTTCTGAATTCTCAGTATGTTGGAGAAGCAGCTCCTGCTAATCCCTGTATATTTATGATTATATATATATATATATATATATATATGGGAGAATGTACGAAAAAAACAACAACAGACATTACGTGGTAGAAAGAAGAAGCACGAGTAAGACGGGAGTATCTGAGCAGAAGGGTCAGGAGTCCAACCAGCTCCACGGTGCAGAAGCCATTATATCAGCAGTGGAAAGAAAGGAGACATCTGTGGGTCAGAGGGCGGATCGTGGGTGAAAGTTACTTCTTACTAATCAGTCAAGTGAACTTTTTCCGGGTGCTGTCTCTGATGAGAACGTGAGCAGTAATAACATCACTCTAGATGTGAGAGTAATTGTACTGTTGTAGGTCTACCTTACTTTTGTAGAAATGGCTTTAAGATTGATCATCGATATAAAATTGATCACAAACAACAACATTGAGAACAACGATAATGTTTTCTAAGGCACAAGGTCGGGAAGAAGCACTTAGACGGGTCACACCTTATCGATTTTGGATAGATGAAAGGCAGACTGAACTAGCCAGCATTTGACATCAAATTGTAAAAGAACGTAACAAAATACTAAACGGAATATGTCTGGATATATATCGATATGTAATTTGCTCAAATGTTAAAAATAGTAACTAAATCCCCCTCAGGTTACTTCTTACCATTTTAATAGATAAAATAGTTGTGTGTGTGTGATATTGTACTTGTAAAGAACGAGACGGTAAAAACCGCTGCTCGATTAGGATTAACCTGGGGTTAAATGTAAGACATCTTATAAAGTTAAATTTTGTTCTTTGCAGTAAATGTCTCCAAAATGAGTGCAGATAAAGTAAAATCAAATATTTGTGTCTATTTTATTTTACGTCGCAGTAGTCATAAATATCATGTTGAATGTTGTACATAATGCACGAATTAATTTGATATACATTAAAATCCAGCGTGCGCACAGGAACAACCCACTCATCCACCTACCCACGTACAGACACACACTCGCATGCATACACACATACCACACACACATACCACATACACACTCACACACACACAAACACACTCACACCCTCATCGCTTTTTCTTTCATTGTTATCTGTAACGGGAAACCTTAACTCCATAAGCTACTGATTTAGGATGATAAACACCACCGAGAGGACAAATATTAACATGGTATTTAGCTATGGACGGATATAACTTTACTTTATCAAACAGCACTAATCTTGAAAGTTATTTAATATTGATATTACTGAATACCTTGATAATACAAAAGCAAAAACAAAATAAAATTGTAATTCCATAAAGGAAGAGAAGGAAGTTGTATAATGTTGCTCATTATCATTATTAAAAGTCAGTAACTTCAAAGATATTTTACATTACATATAGAAAAAGATTAATATAAATATATTAAAAAAAATAACAAAATTTTATATGGTTTAAACCTTTCTGTAGTTTAGATCTGTTTATACTCTATATATACATCTGCATTTAATTTATGTGTGCATCTGTATTTAATCTATATGGAGATCTGAAGGTAGTGCTAGTTGTAGATAGAAACTCTCACTTTGTTGAATAATTATCCAGTCCAAATTTACTAAGTCTCAAAAGTAAGCATTTTCCCACGAACACTATGAATTTCACAGAACATTTAACAAAACGTGCTTAAGCATTTTACAGTTGCATAAAAAAGTAAATCGATCGCTACTTCCAATACATACAAGAAAAATCGTCCAGGTAGATTACGCAGAACTCTTCTCTTCTCTGTGTAATTCTAAGAAACTTGCCTGCTGCGGTATGTATTTGTTCATTGTGTTAAAATCACATTTGCAGACAGCAGTGAAGCAAAAAGTTACGTAAGGTTAGCTGGAAGTCCCTTTAGCACAAAATTTTCAGAAGAAATGTATACATTTAGGCGCCTAGGAAGGTGTTATACCGCTTTGCAACTGATATTCATTTGGAGTTTAAAGGGTGAAAATAACCTTTTACTGAGGATTTCAGATATATCCACCCAGTTTCACTACACTTAACTGCAGAAAGCAGTTTTATATACTATCTACCTTTTGCTGAGGAATGTCTTGCTTGAACTATTTTCTGTCGAGACATGTCAAGTTTGTTGATACAACATAATTTGCAGAAAATAACGATTCTATTATTTTTTGGTAGATATTTTACATCATTACTGGAAAAACTACGAATTTTAATTTCGCAGTTTAAGAGTTACAAAAAATTGGTCTGTCGATTTTATAAAAATCGTTTTAGCAACTATGGACCTAATCTTCCGAAGAAGAATGACATTCTTTAAAAGATTATTGCTAGTTTGACCAGAATAGTCGGAATAAATGAATGCTTTACCGGCACTTTTTCACAAATTTCCATCTGAAATTATTGTTTCCTACATAGACTTATCTTATTTGAATGGTGATGCATAAATTAATATTTGAAAGAAAACATTCTTTAATCAATTACCAAGAAAATTTCATTAACTTTATCCACTTCTCTTGCTTGCGTGTATTTTTCGCATATCATACAGAAAACATAAAACACATGTATTTTCGAAGTGATTAAATAAAGGCATAACATATTCTGCGCATTAATATTGCATAGATAAACGTTCCAATATACAAGGCGCGTAAGATATTTGAGGACAGATTTACGTTTATAAAAAAAAAAACCAGATATATAATAACAGATAATAACTTTATTTATCAAAAACTGTTATGAGGATAAAAATAAACCTTCTTTTCTATAATGTTATTCAATAAAGCCACCTTCAGGTTCAACAACTGCTTCTATATGAGATATAAATCATTTGCATACTCGAATCAAGTGATCCTGGTTCATTTTGGACATTACTCTGACTATGGCAGCTTTCAAAGAATTTTTGGCGTTATGGGCGTGTTAATTGACCTCTCTCTCAACAACGCTCCACATGTAATTGTCCAATGGATTGAGATCTGGGGAATTAGGTCAAATGTTAGGGGTTATGTGATCATGAAAATTTTCACCCATCCATTCCTCTGTTAATAGAGCCATGTATAATAGTGCCGAGTCTTACTGAAACATATATGGCCTTCTATTGCATCCACGCCTTAACAATTATTTCCAGGCCCTCAATGTAGACGGTAGAGTTAACTCTAAGGCCTAGTGGAAAGAAGTAAGAAGGCGTTAAATGTCGTTCATTGTTGACAACCCCTAAAACCATGACAGTTGCAGGAAATTTCGTATGCATAACACTTGGAACTTCAGAAGGGTCTGCACATAACCATCTGTCATTTTTTCTTTTTGATCATGGTCAAAATTATTTTCGTTTGAGAAAAACCAAATCAAATCTTCTGCTGGATTTTATTTTGCTTTTTCTGACAAATTGACCTTTCCTCCTTTTGTAAGACATATCTGATGTCTCCGTGGACAACATTTCTGACTGTTTCTTCTGACATATGGAAATCTTTTGCAATTGATCTCCTGGACTTTCTGGGATTGTAATCAATGATCTGTTGAACTTGTTGGATAAATTCAGGTGTTCTGATGATTTCACAGCATTTACAATGCTTTCTATACTGTGATACCGGTGATACGTTTCCATCTTTAGTCTCTAACTTGTAGATGAAAGATCTGGCAACTTTTAAAAATTGAGATATCTCTAAATCGCTATACTCAGCGTTTATAACCACAATAACAGCATGCCTCTTCATTTCTTGAGTAAGCTGAGAATCTGCCATTATTATTTTCTGAAACAAAGGTTATACAGAGTTAGCAAAAATGCAGCAATGACCCCCAAAACGGTATGCGTTGCATCTAGCAGCTCACTTGCGACGCATCGGCGTCCATTCAAGTGGGAAACCTATACGCCCATGAAACCGAGAAACCGGCCCTTATGAGCCAGGTATGACTGGAGAAGGAACAAACAACAACAATCAAACATATATTTACTATTGACTAATGTGCTCCTTTTTACTTGCAGATATTTATCTTTATATGAAATTGTATTATTCTA
>NC_068987.1:54148047-54150547 GCF_001194135.2 Octopus bimaculoides | reverse complement strand
ACTGCTTCTAAAAAGGAACAATATGTAGACGCAGTGCGGACAGCAGCTGCTGAACAACGGCCTTTTTTGGAAATGGCGCCGATGATCGTAAGGCAGCTAACCTGGCTTCATGAGACATTGAGTCTGAGAAACATGTCGCAGTACACAAGACCAACGTAATCAACAAAAGATCCATGGTGGCCATCTCTGACACCTCTGAAAATGCCAGACCAGTGGCCACCCAACACCCTATATGTCACAGCAGTATTCTTGCTGAATGTCAAGGGCCTTGTAACGTCCCACCAACGTAAAACCCTATACTCGAAAGATTTAGTTACATGTAGTCAAGCAATATGCATAGCACTAACAGAAACATATCTGAACGCTGATATATCAGATGCTGAGATACACATACCTAAGTATGCTGTATTCCGAACAGGAATGTAAGAACTCATGGTGGAGCGACAATGTACATCTGTAGTGGTGCTGTCACTCCTAAACTCAGTTTGTGTTACTCTGGATATACACATAAAACAGACCAAAGTGGTAATATGTACTGCATATCGCCCGCCAGGTGATCAAATTCATGGGGACTTGTTCAAAGGGAGCCTAAAAAAATGTAAGAAGTATTAACCAGCCTTGATGACAGCCTTTTTCTTCTAGGAGATTGCAACTTCCCTGATGTCTAATGGCTTGAGGCCTACCTTCTCTCAGTTATGTCACTGTATGAAAAGAGGCAAGAAGAGTCTCTGCTCGAACTTGCAAACATGCTCTTTATGGAACAAATAGTGCTCCACCCAACAAGGGATATAATAAGTCCTAGACATGTGCTTCACAAATAAAGCGACAATCATCCATAATGTTAAGGTGTTAATAATAATAATAATAATAATAATAATAATAATAATAATAATAATAATAATAATAATGATAATGATAATAATAATAATAATAATAATAATAATGATAATGAGAGAGTATTACAGAAGAGTTAGTCTAATATCAAACACTGAACTTAGTGCTAAAAACAAGATAATATGGATAAACACGCTAGCCATACCAGTCATAAATTACAGCTTTAGCATGATAAATTGGAAGATCAATGAATTGAGAAACCAAGATGGAAAAACCAGAAAACTACTAACAACGTACCGAAGTCACCACCTCAAACCAGTCGCAGACAAAATATACCTACCCGGCTCAGATGGAGTCCGTGGCCTGATACAGGTAGAAAAGTATTATAAAATAACAACAGTTGAACTAGAAAAGTATTTAGAAACAAAGAGTGGAAGACTACTGCATGTAGTAAAGCAACATGAGAGACAGAAAACGCTTTTCTCTATGCACAAGGAGGCGACAAAATACAAAACAGAAGCAAACTACACTGACACACTGACTTCAGATGACAACATAGCAGAATAGAGAGACAATAAAAACAACAACATGGAAACTAAATTACGAAAGATACTGGAGAAGAAATGGAGAGAAAAATTACTTCATCGCCAATACCCTGCAGGGCTTGACAGAGAGGAAGTGAGCCTAAGTAAAAGCCAAGAATGGCTCAAAAGCTCTGGACTAAAAGCCGTAACCGATGGAATGATTATCGCTGAACAAGACCGATGCCTCACTACAAACAATCATAAAAACAAAATCATGAAAACAGGCTTCAGCACTTGAGTCTAGAATGAGTGTGAAGATACATTTTTTTGCACTCGCATCTTGACTATTTTCTCAAGAATTGTGGGGGCTACAGTGAGGAACAAGGAGAGCGGTTCCATCAAGACATTTGTTCCATGGAAACTCGATACTAGGGCAAATGGAATGTCACCATGATGGCGGATTACTACTGGTCATTGAAATGTGGTAGTCCCGATGCACAACACTAGCGGAAATCAAAAGGTTCTTCCTTCCTTTGAATCAATATGTAGGCTAACCATTAGGAGCATATTTTTTATATTCATTTGGTTTTATGATGATAATTCTGATTCATTTCATAATGAACGTGGTTCATTTCATGTTGATTTGGAAAGCACATGCTCTTAAAATTAACAGAATGTGCTTTTCCTTAATTACTTGCTTTTAATAAAGTAACAATCTATTAAAAATTCATATTTTTTATTATTATTAATTTGTATTTTATTCAACATCCTTATGTTACAGAGCAAAATGGTTTAGATATTTAAAATCAGCAACTCAAGAATATGTAACATCACATCCATGAATAGAAATATATATAAAAAAATCCAAAATGCAGACCAGAAAGAGAAACGAAAATAAAACTTTGGAAACACGCTAAGGCGGAGGTAATAATAATAATAATAATAATAATAATAATAATAATAATAATAATAATAATAATAATAATAATAATTCAAGCAAAAGGTATGTGCTAAAGCTGCCCGCATAGCAAAGTATGAAAAGCGTGTTAGATTCTTCCGAAATAATAACATGTTCAAAAATAACCCCAAAAATTTCGACAGGAAGATAGGGAAAACACCAGTAACAATAAAGTCTGTCCCAT
>NC_068987.1:54143369-54144170 GCF_001194135.2 Octopus bimaculoides | reverse complement strand
TTGTTTACGACTGCACCAGTCAAATTTCGATGGACTAACTTGCTAAGCTATTCTCTGAAAGCTTGACGCGCTGAGAAGGACGCGTTCAACTTCCAGTATCCGTGTCCCTGCAGAATAAATAATAATAATAATATAGGGTTAAGTATCTTCTACAATATTTAGCATATACCATCTTATAATTCGTAGAAAGAGATCCTAAGGGGCCCTGTGAGACCTTCGACAAGAGGTTGCTGCCTGCTTTCAAAGAACTAACCGGAGAAAGTAAGATCGGGAGCTCTGAGAAGTAAGACAACAACAACAGCAACAAAAAATAAAATATATACCTACAGGAAAAAAAAAAAAAAAGAAAAAACCTCATAGTAATTCTATTGCTATCGGCAACGATATCCAGTTAATGTTAGACTTTTATTAGAAGATTTTTGAGAGTGGTTTACAACAAACATCAGTGTTTTCGAAGAAGACAAACACATTTTCTCACTACTTACCAACATTTTAGAGTTGCCTGCCAAATTTCTACGTAAAGATTTGTAATTAGCATTTCATTCAAGAATTTCTTTATATTCAGGTATTGTATTTTGTAAGTCAGTAGATAATAAAACAAAACAAAACAAAAAAATAGATAAAGGAAGAAAGTAAAGCTATCTGTTAATTCTGGTGTTATTGAATCTTGTTTTTCATACACTCTCCAATACAAATACAATGCACAGTACAACATTTATTGAACGAACACAGACATATATAACAATCTCTCTCTCTCTCTCTCTCTCTCTCTCTCTCTCTCTCTCTCTATATATATATATA
>NC_068987.1:54140625-54142866 GCF_001194135.2 Octopus bimaculoides | reverse complement strand
ATATATATATATATATATATATATATAACTTATATATATATATATGTATAACTTATATATGGTCAAGTATATATGTATATGCATAGTTATATATAAATATATATGCATGCATGCCTATCTACCTTCACACACACACACAGATATGTATATATATATGTGTACATATATGTACATGCATGTATGTATGTATGTTTGCATGTGTATTTATACATACATACATGCATACATACATACATACATACATACATACATACATATATCTATGTGTGTTCATTTGTTTGTTTTTGTGTCTGAGTGAGTGTGTGTATGTGTGTGTGAGTAAAAGTTCATATTGACAGGCAAAAGTGCGAAGGCGGCTGTTGGTTCTTTAAAACGTGTGCTTCGGATAAATTGGACTTGTCAGCCTGGTGAGGCAATGAATCTAAAAGAAGGCAACCTCCGATTCCAAATCCCTGCTCCATAGCAGCCAAAATCACCTATCAAAAGCACCTCAGAAGTAAACCCTGGTGAAAATTAGAGTCAAAGACTCCAAGTTAGTCCCACGTCATTTCCAACATTGTTCTAGCACCTTCTGCAAAAGCGCTGGCACTAAACTGTACAGGTTCTTATCTTTCCCTGGGACAATTCAAGCGGCACAGAGAGGAGATTGGCTGCAAAAGCAACTATGGTCTCCTAAGTTCACTGTGTCTAGGCCTGCACCTTGGAGCGGATGTTCCTGCTTTTCCCCACCCCGATGGTGCAACACAAGTAGCAGTAGTCTGCTGATTATAAACCTGAATTCAGTTGGCGTTATCAGCTGTCGACGGAGTGAGAGAACTAACTTGTCTCACTGGATAGCTGTCACTTTCCTTAAAATTGGGCTGACTCCAGTTAATTCGATGCTGTCCCGTCACAGTCCACCTGCCTTATTGGGTTAGTGGGTGTGTAGGATTTAGGGGTACAAGTAGCTTGAGCTGGGAACAATAAATACTGCACGAGGCACCACAAAACAAAAACCATCAATGAGATTAGAATCCTGGTATGTTACAGACCATGATCAATGAACAGTCTAGTAACATCTAGAGACCTATTGACAAATCATTGACATATAAAAGATAATTTGGAATCACAACGCTTCAAGAAACAAGTCTCACAGTATTGGCACTTCTGAGAGCGCGTGAAAGCTGGTAGAGGTTCAACATTACTAATTAGCGGGTCCTTTGTTGCTTTTCCCAAAGTACACTCTTTTGCATGCATTCAAGCAAGTTTTCCGTCTTGTTAAATTTCTGTCTTCAACCAACAATTTCACAGATTCCCTGTAAATGAGTTATAGGCATTTCTTTTCCTTCTCTGATTGAAGCATAAAAAAGGCCAGGAGGTGATTTAAAACCGGACTGCAAGTTTGTCAATCGATCTACCTACCTACCTACCTACCTACCTACCTACCTACCTACCAACCTACCTACCTACCTACCTACATACATACATACATACCCACCTACCTGTTAGTCTATCTATCTATCTATCTATCTATCTATCTATCTATCTATCTATCTATCTATCTATCTATCTATCTATTAGGTTGTCAAGAAAGTTCTTGCGGAATTTAAAATTTTGGTTTTAAATGATGTATTTTCAAATTAATTTTCATTAAATTACTTTGGCTTTATATATAATTTTAAAGCCCGGTTTTCGTTCTATCTAATTGTGTTACTCTTTTTCTCTTTGAATAATTAAGCCATTTTTTCCGGAACGTTGAATTCAACATGGACAAAAAGAAAATTCGCACAATTTTCTTATTCTAGTTCAAGTTAGGCCGAAAAGCTGCTGAAACAGCTTGCGATATCAACGGTGCTTTTAGCCCACGAACCACTAATGAACGTACAGCACAATGGTGGTTCAAGAAATTTCATAGCGGTGACGAGAGTCTTGAAGATAATAAGCGTAGTGATCAGCCATCGGATGTTGACAACGATCAACTAAGAGCCTTAGTCAAAGCCAATCCACACACAACAGTTCGAAAGCTTGCTTCTAAATTAGACGTAACGTATACGACAATTTCCAATAACTTGAAAGAGATTGGAAAAACAAAGACACTTGAGATATAGGTGCCGCACGAATTGAATGACAACCGAAAAAAACAAAAAAAAAACAAAAAGAAAAAAAACGCCGGTTTGAAGTGTCGTCTTCCCTTTTTCTCGATCGGATTGTGACTTGCGATGAAAAGTGGATTCATTATGACAATCTATCTATCTATCTATC
>NC_068987.1:54135705-54140615 GCF_001194135.2 Octopus bimaculoides | reverse complement strand
TATATATATATATATACATACATACATACATATATATATATATATATATATATATATATATGTGTGTGTGTGTGTGTGTGTCTGTTTGTCTGTGTCTGTGTCTGTGTGTGTCTGTGTGTCTGCGTACGTATACATAGGGAGGGATTTATTTTAGTGATTCTACCGTTGACGAATATATTTCTGAAATCTCATATGATTTCTGATGGCAAGCAACTATTTATTCGTCTTATCTTAGTCGTATGTAGGACGACTGTTGACTGCGTCCAATATCTTTGAAGTTGTTTTATCAGAGCTGTGCGCTCCAGTCACTGGGGGATTCGGGTCTTGCAGCATACACTCTCATCCTTCCTAGGCCTGATACTACAGATACTATCGATTGCCTCTTTTTAATCATAAGCATCTAAATGGCTTTCTCAGAAGTCTCTACGCTGTTCTTGATAGCTCCTCTGCTTATTCTTGTAATGCCCTTGGTTCTTTAAGCTTTAATCGGGGAACGACTTGCGAATTCCCGACTGCCCGTCTCCACGGGCAAGCACCTGTTTTTCCACCCATTTTTGTGACATTCCACCACCAACTCTCAGTACCTAGCTTTCTTCATCTCTTGGAAATTCTCTATCCTTTCATTCTATGACACAGCTACCTTCAATAGGATGTGCTGCCTTGCTGTCTCAGAAACCAAGATGAGTTTCTTTTGAACAAGTTTTGGATAGTCAAAAATACATCAGATTATTTTCTGCATAATGCATTTATGTCGTCATGTTTATTTTGGTAGTGTGTTGGAATGCAAAATGGTATAGTCGATTGCTTAAGTGAGTGGATTTGCAGAATCATTAAAGGCATGGCGCAAAATTTATATTATCTGCGACATTTTAGGTTGTGAGTCAAATCTCACTGAGGTTAACATTGCTATTCATCGTTCTACGGCCTATAAGTAGGGCATAGATCATATCCAGTCACGTACTAGGTTCGACTGTGTCGCCTCCAAAATGTTAGAAATTAGTATTTACCCATCGTAGTTTGAGCAGATGAAATGAAACATCGACACCAGTCTGATTTGGATGCAAAACGCTGATAAATAAGCATTCCTGCAATTTGTTTGTTTGACCGAAAAATACTTAATATGTTTTAGGAAGCTAATCCTTTTATGGAATCTATCAACGGACAAGAGATTGGGTAAGTTTTCTGGAGAGAAGAACTGAACGTAGAAATGATATATCAATATCTCAGGGCTGCCACTGTTTATAAAAATGGCTCATTTAGGCTTTTTATTACAGCCGAGTATATTTAGCTTTATGGGCGTGGTATAGTTGAATGGTTAAGAAGTCTGCATCACATCCACAAAGTTCCAGGTCCGATTCTATTGGGTAAGATCTTGCACAAATGCCCTTTTGTATCGCCGCGGGTCAACCTATACCTTGCGAGTGGAATTGGGTAGATAGAAACTGCATGGAAGCCCCTCTTGTTGGCTTGTACTTGTAATTTAAGAGAGCTGTAGTTTTTTTTTAAATACATCATTCTGATTCTGCTTGAAAATGACGTTAAGGATACACGGTCTATGGCACACTCAGTCATATACATGCTAATTCAGGAGCAGATAATGCAGTTGAGCGAACAACTGAATCCTCGTCGTCGAGCGACGGAGATCCTCCACCACATTTAGTAATTGGTTTTATTAGCTCAAACACAATCTAATACCACTCACAGAGTTCAAACCACCACACCACCACTCTTGTCAGGGTCAATTTAGACGGACGATTTCTCCACAATGGAATCATGTTTCGTTCAAGAAATTCCCAAGAACATTTCGTCATAAAAGAGATGTAATTGTGTTCAAATGTAGATAGAATCCAGATCGAGATTTCAGCGTGTGTCTTATTTTACGACTGATTTAAAAAAAAAAAAGCCAATTACATAATTAAGTAGCTAATTTAGTATATGAGAACATCTGTATATACTCTATAGTTACATCTGCATTTAATTTATGTGTGCATCTGTATTTAATCCATATGGAGATCTGAAGATGAAGCTAATTGTCTACAACTAGCTTCATCTTTTGCTGAATAATTAGGTGTTGAATAATTTTTCATATGTATTTGTCGAATGAAAAAAAAACAAAAAACAAAACAAAAACAAAGCAAGACAAAGCAAAATAAACGTGATTACTAAAAGTCACATATAAAAAATTACTGGAAAAAAAGTTACAGAGAAAGTCACCGGAAAAGGCTGCAGGAAAACACGTTTTTTTAAAAAAAAAATTTTGTTTAATTGCTTTAATTACGATATTAAATAAATCGTGATATTTTTTCCACGCACATGTATTTCCAGTATATAAATTGTGTAAGGCCGCGAGCTGGCAGAATCGTTACAGCATCGGACTAAATGCTCAGTGGCGTTTCTTCCGGCTTTGCGCCCTGAGCTCCAATGCCTCCGAGGTCGCCTTTTCTTTCATCCTTTCGGGATCGATAATTAAAATACCAGTGGAATACTGAGGTCGATGAAATCGACTTCACCCTTCCTGAAAATCTACAGGCCCTATGTCAACATTTCAAACCGTTATATTGTATGAAGGTAGCGAGCTGGCAGAATCGTTATCACTCCGGACAAGATGCTTAAGGATACTTAATCCGGTTTTGCGTTGTAAGTTCAAATACCGCCGAGGTCGACTTTGCTTTTCCTCCTTTCGGGGTCGATAAAATAAAGTGCCATTCAAGGAGGCAGGGGTCGATGTAATCGAGTTTCTTTGCCTCATCTACTGTCAGGTAATAAATCATTTAAAATTGTAGTTTAATTACTTAAACTATTATAATAGTTTACATTTCAATAAATAATTATTTATGAAAAATGTAATGTAACATTTTTTGGCTTTCATACTTTCCATGACGTAATTTCCGTTCATTCTTTTGTCACAGATACTTAATAATTTATATGAATATTAGCTGGTCCCGTGCCGTCGAAAATGACGGCTAATTGTAGTATTTTATATATAAATAAGCTACAAAATAAGATAAATAATAATCACAGATATAAACATTTACATACTTCCCTTGTACACACATACACATACACGCATATCCTCACACAGAGTTGAACGCTGTTTGATTTTTTCTTTTCAGCGTTGAATGTTCACCATCCCACTTCCATTGCCCCTCCCCCTCCCCCGAAAAATTAACATGATTCCCTTTTACATACACACACATATATTCAGACAGAGTTGAAACGCTGTTTGATTTTTTTTTCCACCGTAGAACTTCCATCATCTCACTACCAAGTTTGCCATCACTTTTACCTTCCTTATTCAGCTATCACCCCTTCCTTTCTCATTCATATGTTGTGACGGACAAAAACACAAGAGTATTATTATAGCAGATACATATATAGAAAATATAGAAATCAAGCACATACAAGTGGTGCACACACACAAATACACACAAGCATGCAGAGAATGGTCAAAAGGGAGTTGTTTTAGAATTTGCTGCAAGACCTCGTCATAGTGGACCAGGGATCGAGCAGCTGTATGCTCAAATATGACAGTCATAAAATTCCTGTCTTTTTGTGTGCCAGGGACGACATTTTTCAGTGTATGTATGTATGTATGTATGCATGCATGCATGCATGTATGTATGTATGCATGCAAGTATGTATGTATGTATGTATGTATGTGTGTATGTATGTATGCATGCATGTGTGTGTGTGTGTGTGTGTGCGTGTGTGCGTGCGTGTGTGCGTGTGTGCGTGTGTGCGTGCGTAAGTGTGTGTTTGCTTGCGCGCTTGCTTTACGCACACCAACAACTTTACTGTTGGTTGTTCGTATATATAAGAATAACCGTTCCTCTGGAGCTCTAAAAATTTATTCGATAATCGTGTCTAACATCGCCTAGCAACTCAGAAGCACGTACATCCCACGATCCGATGACGTCATTTAATTTGCATGTGCGTCAGAAATTAATCTGTATGAAGATATGAAGATGAAGCTGGTTAAAGACGGAAATTCTGACTATGTTAAATAATTATATGTTGAATAAGTTTTTACATGTTTTTATCGAATGCAAGAAAAGATAGTCGTAGAAGGAAAATGTCATATGTAAAAAGATACAGAAAAACATCATAGTAAAGGTCACACTAAAGAAGCCATAGAAAAGGTTCCATAAGTAATTTTTTTGGCGGGGGGGGGGGCTTAATTGCTTTAGTTATGATATTGAATAAATTGTGATATTTTTTCTATATATATGTAATTCCATCACATAACTTGAGTACAATTCATTTATTGTCAGATAATATTGTGTAACAAAATAAAAAAATTTTCTCTTTGGCCAATCAGTGTTATTTCCTATTTCCTTCTAGCTAGAAATCAAAGAAGATGACTACTATTCCCATCAAACTTTGCTTTTGTGACCTGGATATCAATGTTTTAAAACTGATCTATTGTCCATTATATTTCAGACAGGTTTAGCACGGAGTTGTTAAAGCAGAACTATCGTTATAGCAAATATCCTGCTCAATACCACAGATTTGCTTGTCAGTTGCTTGAGCATGTCTCTTAGTAGTTGACAATATGTGCATCTCTGATCATGATCAGGAGTAGTAGGGGAGCATCATAGTCATGTGTTAAGAAGGATTCTTTGGAGATTTGAACTGAATGTAACAAAAGCAAAATTTGAAGGAAATATTAGCCATTTTTCCTGCTTTCTAGGGGTAAGTAAATAGGAAATAACTGGCTACCCAAGAACAAAAATCGTGTTATACAGTGTAATAAATGATTTAAAATCTTTATCTCTTCTATTTGTTTCCCTCACTGGACACTGGCCTAACTGGGGCACCAGCTTGAAGGGTTTCCTTCTAGGAACCGATACCAGTAGTTATTCTTTTTAAAGCCTGCTACTTATTTTATCGTTCTCTTATGTTGAATCACT